>NC_091470.1:160397733-160697733 GCF_036971445.1 Narcine bancroftii
GAATTAACTGGGTTTGGGCTGACACTTGGGGAGAGGACAATTTTTGCTTATTGCAAGAAGCCAAAAAAAAAAGAAAAATTGCAGTTACTCCAAATGCTCAGCAGGTCAAACAGAAAATGTGGAGGGCAAGAGTTGTGGTTTCATTCATCTTTCTCCCTCTGCAGATGCTGGTTGATATGCTTGACCCTCTTCTCTGAGGCACTTCCACTACATTTATGTTACTCCCTATTTGAGGATAACGTGCAGTGTTTCTTCTCCCAGAAAAATAGAACCCAAGAAGTCCGAGCAGTAGAACATCTGGCTGTTGAGTCTGCTCCACCATTCAGTCTGATCATGGCTAACCTGGTGGTGTTCTTACTTTCACCTTACCACCTGTTCCCTGTAACCTTTATTCAAAAACCTCCCCATTTCCCTCTCGAGCACCATAGGCAGATTTTGCTACTTCCTTGTGCAGAGAATTCCACAGATGCGCTACTCTCTGGGAGATGCAGTTCCTTCTTTTCTTAAAGCTTGAATCTTGAGACAGTACCTCCTCATTCTAGTCTCACCTTCCCACTTCTGCCTTTTCTGTCCCTTTCATAATTTCATGAGTTTCTTTTAGATCCCTCCCCCTCCACCCCATCCTCAGGTTACCCAGTCCCAGGTTACTCTCATATGGCAGCTTCCTCATTCCCAGAATCAACTGGTGAAATTCCTCTGCATGGCCTCCAAAGTTAAGGTCTGAAGTAAGGAGACCAGAACTGCATGCAGTACTCCAGGTGCAGCAGAACCTCTCTTCTCTGAAATTCAGTTCATCATGCAGTAGATGACAAAATTTCATTCCTGATTACCTGGGATTACTCAATAGTTTATCTCTACATCCTTGTGTAACCAACGTGAATTTTCTGAACTCCTTTCATCAGCCCCTGACTAAGTGGACTGACCTCGTGCTATTAAATTGGAAGGTCCAGGGCTCGTGCTCTCTTCCACCAAAATCTCAGCAGCCTCTTCCAAACATTCCTGAGCAAGTGCTGGATGATCTGGGGTATGTTTGGAAGAGAGGTTAGACCTGGGATCTGTCCGATCTCTCAAGAGAATGCGGAAGATTTAAGGCAGCATTTCAAAGGTTGTGCCCTAAACTGCCTTGAAATTCATTTGCTAAATTGTTATTGCTGTGGTTTCAAGCTCCATTGCAATTGAATTTCAATGTAATGGGCCTCAGAATTTCTGGACAAACATCTAAAACAATTTTGCCCAGAATTTCACCCAGTCATGGTGCTCAAATGCACCATATAATTGTCAGTATATTTTACTCTTGCTCTCCCTAGAAATCTTCTGTTGACTTTGGAATGACTTGTAACACACTGGTGCTGTGAAATAATGCCACCAACTGTGGGTGACCTTTTGGCCAAGAATCTGATTGCTATCCCATGGTTGTTTGCGGGGCTTGCTGAGTGCTCATTGCTGCTGCATTATAGTGGAGAATGTGCTGCAAAGATCCCCCGAAGCCTTTTAAAGACGCTTGCGATGTAGTGCAACGTGCACGGCAGGTTCTACAGAAATGTCATTCTGTCATTCTTTTCAAGGATGTGGTGCCCCTGTTTCTGTTGGATCATTTATTTCTTATTGAAGAACGTTAGCGGGGTCTGGGCCCAAGATGGCGGTGTCTATGATGGGATCTTAAATGTGCAGTCTATTTAATTTTTAAAATTTAGGCCTACAGTCCAGTAATGGGGCCTTTCAGGTCATGAGAGCCTGTGCTGCCCAAGTACCCCAAGTACTGTAGAACCCATATGTTATGACTTCAGGATGTTCCAAGTCTCTCTTTGGCTTGGCTTCGCGGACGAAGATTTATGGAGGGGGTAAAAAGTCCACGTCAGCTGCAGGCTCGTTTGTGGCTGACAAGTCCGATGCGGGACAGGCAGACACGGTTGCAGCGGTTGCAGGGGAAAATTGGTGGGTTGGGGTTGGGTGTTGGGTTTTTCCTCCTTTGCCTTTTGTCAGTGAGGTGGGCTCTACGGTCTTCTTCAAAGGAGGTTGCTGCCTGCCAAACTGTGAGGCGCCAAGATGCACGGTTTGAGGCGTTATCAGCCCACTGGCGGTGGTCAATGTGGCAGGCACCAAGAGATTTCTTTAGGCAGTCCTTGTACCTTTTCTTTGGTGCACCTCTGTCACGGTGGCCAGTGGAGAGCTCGCCATATAACACGATCTTGGGAAGGCGATGCTCCTCCATTCTGGAGACGTGACCCATCCAGCGCAGCTGGATCTTCAGCAGCGTGGACTCGATGCTGTCGACCTCTGCCATCTCGAGTACTTCGACGTTAGGGATGAAAGCGCTCCAATGGATGTTGAGGATGGAGCGGAGACAACGCTGGTGGAAGCGTTCTAGGAGCCGTAGGTGGTGCCGGTAGAGGACCCATGATTCGGAGCCGAACAGGAGTGTGGGTATGACAACGGCTCTGTATACGCTTATCTTGACGTCCTGCTTTGCGGAAACTGCCAAAATGTTTGGCCTGGAAGTCAGCCTGAAGAAAACTGAGGTCCTCCATCAGCCAGCTCCCCACCATGACTACCAGCCCCCCCACATCTCCATCGGGCACACAAAACTCAAAACGGTCAACCAGTTTACCTATCTCGGCTGCACCATTTCATCAGATGCAAGGATCGACAATGAGATAGACAACAGACTCGCCAAGGCAAATAGCGCCTTTGGAAGACTACACAAAAGAGTCTGGAAAAACAACCAACTGAAAAACCTCACAAAGATAAGCGTATGTTCCAAGTACCTTCAAATAAATTACGTGCTTCTGAAATGGAGTCAGTGTTGGAATAAACTAAATCATGTCACCACTTTACAGTTAAATGACTAAGTGATCTTATTTAGGTGTTGGTTCAGCAAATATCTTGTGGAGGAACTGGCAGAATGGTTTGCTCTTCTGATATCGTGCCACCTGAGGTGTGGAGTGACTGAATGCATTAGATCAGTGGCTCTCAACCTTTTTCTTTCCACTCACATCCCACTTCAAGTATTCCCAATGCCATCGGTGCTCTGTGATTAGTAAGGGATGGCTTAAGGTGGTAGGAGGGTGGGAAGAAAAAGTTTGAAAACCGCTGTTTTAATCGCACCTCATTGACTCGTTATGTGCACGGTTTCATATCTCCATGGGCCAATGACAATTTTTCTTAAGCAAAATATTTCAGTCACAATTGGGTCAAGAGCAGTGGTTCTCAACCTTCCCTTCCCATTCACCTACCACCTTCGGCAACCCCTTACTAATCACAGCACCGATGCCATAGGGATTACTTAAAATGGTAGGTGAGTGGAAAGAAAAAAGTTGAGAACTGCTGGATTAGATGATCTTTTTACGTCCATTATTATTTTCTTTAACTGAAGAACGGTCCTTTCGTTGAAAGGTGATCGACTGTACTGATATTGGAATGCAAGGATGGCCACATGAATTGCGTGAAGGGGCGGGTGGGGGGGGGGGAAGATTCAAGGTTTCGGAAACTTGCCTCTGCTCTTGTGGTTGTGTGTGGACCTTCTCTGTGACCGCTTCCTCCGAGGATCAGCTTGCCTCATGATGTGTTGTATTTATGCATCTGCCCTCTTATTAATGGGGTGGGGGGAAGTCCTTGAATGACCTTTTTAATTTCAGTTTCTGTCCAGTGTTGGGCATTGTTAGCTAGTCCCAGTGGGTGGACATTAATAGTTTTATTTGAATTTTAAGAAAATGCAGAATATGGGACAAAATGCCATAGAGTTGTTGCTGTAAACAGCTTGAGATGGGCTATGGATAATATTTAGCAAATGATTCTCGGGTTGGCTGTTTGTTCAGGCAGATATGTTCTGTTTCTAACTGAAATAATTTGTTGTAAAGACCATGTAAGAGTAATTATTTTTCCTCTTCCAAACTTCTAAAATAATCCACTTAATCAATGAAAATATCAGGTTGATGATCAGACATGGGGCAGACTCTAGGGCACACATGTCAAACTGGCCCGCGGGCCAAATTTGGCCCGTGATATAATTATATTTGGCCCGCAAGATCATTTCAAAAATGTATTAGAGGTGGCCCGTCCTGCAGTGAGAGCCGATGCTGTTTTTTGGTAATGTCACCCCCACCATCCTCCCCCTTCATTGCACATCCTTCCCCACCCCCATAACTATCCCCTTAAAAGATGGCCAGAATATTCTCAAAAAGGAATCCAGAATGGTAAAGTTCCACAAACCTTCTGCTGGGAATCCTAACAACACCCGGGCATCAGATCCACGGGACGCGGAGGGAGCAAGAGTGTTGCAGGTTGACCGTGCAAACTTTGAGAACGGGGAAAACAAAATTGTAACACGAGAAGTCTGTCGATGTCATCAGCCGGCAAGCCAGTTGGAAGGCTCCCCGCACAACCAGTCACTTCTCCCACCTGTCGAGCAGTGCGGCGGATGGGCGAGCACCTGTGATTTCCTGTCGGCGCGACGGGCATGGCAGGCTGCGCACGGCCCCCGGGCAGCGCGAGCCCCGCGCAACTGTCACCGGATGGCCCTTCCACAGCGCGAGCGCACTTCTCCTGGTCGCCACGGCCTTCAGCGTTTGCACCCGCGCGGACCCCAGGGACGGCTGGTTCGGCCCTGCACGTGAAGAGAGAGATGGTGGCTGTCCGCAAAGGCTGATCGGCAGCGCGCTGGGCCTGAGTGGGTGGGTAAGCAGGGGTGGGCAGAGGGTGTAGGCGAGGAGTACTGGGCAGGGGAAGTTATGGTGGTGTGAGGAGCAGTTAGAGGGAGGGATGAGTAGAAGGAGGGGTGGATAGGGAAGAGGTAAAAGGGGAGGGGCAGGGCGAGTATGGGAGGGGTGATTAGAGGGTGAGAGACGGGTAGAGGGAGGAACAGGTTGAGGGGAGAGGCAGTAGAGGGGTGTGTATAGGATGGGATGGGTAGAGGCAGAGCGAGTGGAGTGAAGGGTGAGTAGAGGTTGGGTAAAGGACTGGTCAGGTAGAGGGATGGTGGGTCGAGGGTGAATAGAGGCCTAGAGCCTGAGGAGTGAGCAGGAAATGCTGAGTCCTGATGCAGGCCAAAATGGACACAGATGACTACATCTCCACAGGGACTAAATAGGTTTCCCTCAGGTCAAGCAAAGGGTGAACTTGAGCTACCTACTCCTGACCTGTAACATTATCCTCCTAAAGTTATATCCTAAAGTTTAACATTACATATGTTGAAAGAAGAGGAAACATGCAGATGTTGTTGAAAATTTTCAATAAATATTTAGTTCGGCCCTTGACTTAGTCCAAGTTTTTAATTTTGGTCCTCCGTGAATTTGAGTTTAACACCCCTGCTCTAGACGCTGATCTCAGCAGTACGTCGGAAGATTAGGACTGTGGCTCTCTGTTGTGACACGCCCAAAACCAGAAACCGAATTAGTAACTCTGACCTTGAGACGACTTAAAAAGGCAAGGATTAGACACTTTGTTTTTGACCTGGACAAACGTATTAGCTCAGAGGTGTGGTGATACGACCACCAGCTGACAGTAGGGGGCGATCTCTGTACCTGCAGGAAGGCCAACCTAAGGGCTGACTCCACCTGGCCGGCTGTCAATCAGCCAACCCGAACATAGACTTGAGTCGGCCCCTCCTGAGCCAGTCACACGGGAGCCACCGAAGCATGAACTGGTGTTCAGACTTTTACCTGATTAAAGCCTGTTGGACAGTCTTTTGAGTTTTGTGCTTGCTGCTACCTCAGTGCACCAGAAGAAGTTACTGGGGCAGCACTTACCACCGTGAAGGATGTGATCCACTCGCAATTCCCCAACCCACTTTCTGTGGAATTCAATACTTTTCATTCATTGTAATAGTCCATTGCAATGTTGACAGCCTTTTTTTTTAAAAAAAGGAAAATGAACCAATTAACATAAATAATAATTAACTGGGCCCCCCCCCCCCCCCCCAGCCATCATTCTGCTACCATCATGGAAGCCACAGGAGCCCGATGACAGCCTCTTCCCCTCTGCCATCTCAGATTCCCGAGTGAACAATGAACCACAAACACTGCCTTACTTTGACCATTTTCTTCTTGCTCTATTTTTATTTATTTTGCAAGGTTGGTTTATATATTGATAGAACGATGACGCGCCCATAAAACAATGAACTTCGTGGCACGTTCTTTACTATAAATTCTGATTAATAACCCAGAGGCCACGTAGTTCCAGACTTCCATGAAAGTAAGATACTGTACCATTCCATCTTGCTTTCACGGTGCGCCCCAGGAAAGTTGCATTAAAGGGGACGAAGGAACCAAGATGGGTGACGAATGATCTGATCACCATGGAGGTGATCACCATGTGAGTGAGCCGACGGACGACCCCACCTCTTGCCCAGCAAACTCTGCAGATCGTAGGAGCTCTGTGCTCCTACTGCAAGGGCTTGAGACCGTCAACACTATCCTAAAGAGCAGGTCTTCCATTTAGAATTGGGGGGGGGGGGCGCAGATGTTACATTCCTTCACGAGGACATTTTCTCTGTCCATCTGGCAATGGTTTTTCAATGAAGAGTGCAGAACAGAGTGTGGTATCAGACAGGTAAATGACATAGCTTGCTCAATACAGCTAACTCTGTGTAACTGGGGGCCTCAGCTAACTCTGTGTAACTGGGGGCCTCAGCTAACTCTGTGTAACTGGGGGCCTCAGCTAACTCTGTGTAACTGGGGGCCTCAGCTAACTCTGTGTAACTGGGGGCCTCAGCTAACTCTGTGTAACTGGGGGCCTCAGCTAACTCTGTGTAACTGGGGGCCTCAGCTAACTCTGTGTAACTGGGGGCCTCAGCTAACTCTGTGTAACTGGGGGCCTCAGCTAACTCTGTGTAACTGGGGGCCTCAGCTAACTCTGTGTAACTGGGGGCCTCAGCTAACTCTGTGTAACTGGGGGCCTCAGCTAACTCTGTGTAACTGGGGGCCTCAGCTAACTCTGTGTAACTGGGGGCCTCAGCTAACTCTGTGTAACTGGGGGCCTCAGCTAACTCTGTGTAACTGGGGGCCTCAGCTAACTCTGTGTAACTGGGGGCCTCAGCTAACTCTGTGTAACTGGGGGCCTCAGCTAACTCTGTGTAACTGGGGGCCTCAGCTAACTCTGTGTAACTGGGGGCCTCAGCTAACTCTGTGTAACTGGGGGCCTCAGCTAACTCTGTGTAACTGGGGGCCTCAGCTAACTCTGTGTAACTGGGGGCCTCAGCTAACTCTGTGTAACTGGGGGCCTCAGCTAACTCTGTGTAACTGGGGGCCTCAGCTAACTCTGTGTAACTGGGGGCCTCAGCTAACTCTGTGTAACTGGGGGCCTCAGCTAACTCTGTGTAACTGGGGGCCTCAGCTAACTCTGTGTAACTGGGGGCCTCAGCTAACTCTGTGTAACTGGGGGCCTCAGCTAACTCTGTGTAACTGGGGGCCTCAGCTAACTCTGTGTAACTGGGGGCCTCAGCTAACTCTGTGTAACTGGGGGCCTCAGCTAACTCTGTGTAACTGGGGGCCTCAGCTAACTCTGTGTAACTGGGGGCCTCAGCTAACTCTGTGTAACTGGGGGCCTCAGCTAACTCTGTGTAACTGGGGGCCTCAGCTAACTCTGTGTAACTGGGGGCCTCAGCTAACTCTGTGTAACTGGGGGCCTCAGCTAACTCTGTGTAACTGGGGGCCTCAGCTAACTCTGTGTAACTGGGGGCCTCAGCTAACTCTGTGTAACTGGGGGCCTCAGCTAACTCTGTGTAACTGGGGGCCTCAGCTAACTCTGTGTAACTGGGGGCCTCAGCTAACTCTGTGTAACTGGGGGCCTCAGCTAACTCTGTGTAACTGGGGGCCTCAGCTAACTCTGTGTAACTGGGGGCCTCAGCTAACTCTGTGTAACTGGGGGCCTCAGCTAACTCTGTGTAACTGGGGGCCTCAGCTAACTCTGTGTAACTGGGGGCCTCAGCTAACTCTGTGTAACTGGGGGCCTCAGCTAACTCTGTGTAACTGGGGGCCTCAGCGCTGGGCATATTTCAGTGGAACAGAGAATTCTACAGAGACCATCTTGATCTTTTCTGCCAGTCTCTCACAACTGTGCAGTACAGAAACAGGTTCTTTGGTCACACACGTCTGGGCTGACCATCAAGCACCCGCTGGTGCTAATCCTACCACAAACCCCTCACCTACACCTATTCTCCCCTCACCTACACCCCCAGGGCAATTTGCAGTTAACCCAAGAGCAAGCATATCCTTGGGATGTGGGAGGAAAACAGAGAACCCAAGGAAACAGGGAGAACATGCAAACTCCACACAGACAGCAGCAGAGGGTAGGGTTAAACCCAAATTTCTGGGGATGTGAGGCTGCAGTTCTCCATGTTGTACCTTCTTTTGCACTTTGGACCTTCGTTTAGTTTATTCATGAAAATTAAACTTTGCAAGAAACCCCAGGACACCTGTTTATTTCCAACTATAACCCTGGTTTCCTATAATTCCTATAGCAGCTTGGAGCAGATTGTTCAGAATGCCAGGAAAAATATTTCCCAAAGTATTTCAATACCTTCATGCGTGCACATCTTGACAGAGTAGGAATTGGCAGGTAGAGACAAAATTGGGTTATTGAGTAAACCATGTTCTTGCACAATGGAGCAAACTGTTCTCATTGAATGTAAGTAAACAGTGCTGTTTGGAAAGGGAAGGTTTTGGGGGGGGGGGGGTGGGGAGAAGATCAATAAAGTCTTGTCTGCAGCATCACAGGTATCTTTGGTTAAAATGAAACAAACAGGTCAAAGGAAAAGCATCAAACACTTCTCCACAGGATTTATTCAATAGCTTCGGCGAGACGAGCGTCTCTGCCCAATGACCTTTACAACCCGTGTGTCGAATGGACAAGTGGTAACCCACCTCTTTCCAATGGGTACCCCCATCGAGATTGGCAATGGGGGGGGGGGTGTTGGTGGAAAGGTGCAGGAATTAGGTGGAAAAATTAGCCACAAATAATTTTTACATTCTTTTAAAAGAAAGTGTAGACAATTAGTCAAGTTTGTTATCATCTGATTGCACAAGTACAATCCAGCAATGATGCACCTGTGTAAAACACGCAGACACACAAATAGGCATAACGCAAACCACACACAGGCAGGACAAGTGTTCATCGATACAAAGAAATAAATATCGTTTCAAGCATACGAGAGTCTCGGAGGGTTAGTGTGAGCCGTTCCTTTGGTCGTTTGGCATTCTCGCTCCCCTTGGGAAGGAGCTGTTTCTCAGCTTGGTGGATCTGGCTCTGATTCCCCCTGGATCTCTTTCCCCTATGGGAAAGATGCTGTGTGAGAGAAAGTTTCAATTTTGAAAGACGTGCGGTCCATTCATAGAATATCATCATGAGTGGAAGAATTAAGAAGGTTCTAGAGATTCTCTGTCCAAGGTCACAATCAGATCCACAATTTCCCCCCTTTTTAAAAAAAAAATTACCTTGGTTTGAGGGAGGGGGTCGATTAGATTTAGTTTTTAGGTTTGTTTTCTTTTTTTCTTTTAATTTTTATTTGGGTTAACTTGACAAATATGGGCTCAACATGGTTAACAATAACCTGCTGCTCATGTGGATTAAGGACCTGTCTTAATACAATTCCATCCAGTTTTCTTGTACTTGTTCGCATGAGATGACTGGTTATGAGTTTTCCTTAAAATTTTGTATGCACATTTATAAGTTAAAATCAATATTTAAAAACAAAAGATGCTGGGTAGAGTGGGAGTGGAAGGGGTCTTCAATGATTTTGCACGTCCTCCAGTCAATCACGGGGGGGTTAAAAACTCCAGTGAACCTCCGCCACTCTGATCCATTTCTCTGCAGCAACAGTACAACGCTATGACACAGGCAGCCAGAACGCTATTGATAGAGCTACTGTAGAAGGGTGATCATGGCCGGTCGCCTTGCCCGCTTCAGTCTTCTCAAGAAATGCACTCACTGTTGCACCTGCCAGACAAGTGAAGAGATGTCACTAGTTAAATGGACTCCGAGGAGCTTGGCGCTCTCTACTCTCTCCGCTACAGAATTATTGATGTGCTGTGGAGGGCGCTCGTACCTGGTTCTCCTAAAGTCCATCTCCTTCATCCTGTCCATGTTGAGACTCGGGTTGTTACTCTCGTATTACAAGATTTTCCACCTCTTTGCAGAGCGACTCGTCGTCGTTGCTGACGAGGTCAGTGACTGTTGTGTCATCTGCAAAGTTGTTGACTCTGCTGGAGTTAGATCTGGCGATACAGTCACGGGTAAGTAGCACAAGCCCTGAGGCGGGTCAGTGCTCTGCGCGACAGCGCCAGTCGTTCCACCACCGACTCGGATGACTGTGGTCTTTCTGGTAGGAAGTCCAGAATCCAGTTACAGAAAGGGATGTTGAGTCCCAGCAAGGACAGCTTCTCCACCAGCCTCTGGGGAATGATAGCAGTAAATGCGGAGCTGAAGTCAATGAACAGCAGCCTGATGCATGAGGTGTCCTTCTCAAGGTGGGTTAGGATGGAGTGCACAAGGCTAAAGCCTTGGCTCAGGAATAGTTTCTTCTTTAGATAAATTGAAATAGGCCCCAGATCCCTGGGAGCTGTTCCAACACCAGAAGCTCAAAGCATTTCATAACGGTGGAGGTCAGTGCCACAGGGTGGTTGTCATTGAGGCCTGTTGTCGCCCTCTTGGGTACTGGGATGATGGTGGTGTTCTTGAAACCTGTGGAGACAATGGACTGCTACAATGAGGTGTTGAAGAGATCAGTAAAGAATTCTTTCCATTGGTCTGCTCAGACCTTCAGTACCCAACCAGGTATGTTGTCTGGTCCTATTGCCTTGTGTGGGCTCACTTTAGATAGGGTTTTCCTCATCTCATCTGTGACCCTTCATCAGTGAAGCTTTCTTCAGCATATTCCTGTTCTCCTCATCAAACCATGCACAGATGATATTTGATCCATCTGGGAGGGAGGCATCATTGTCTTTAACTCACAAGGTTGGCTTGTGCTCTGTTTTAGTCTTGATCCCTTGCCACATGCTCCTTGTGTCGCCGGTGTCACAGAGCTGTCTGTGGATCCTCTATGTGTACCCTCACCTTACCTGCTGATCACACGGGAGTAGTTAGCCGTGGCTGATCTTAATGTTATCTTGTCCCACGTCCTGAAGGCAGCATCACAAGCTCCAAGAAACGCCACCTAAATTACTTTAAGTATTACCTATGTTGTTAATCTTTGGCTTGGCTTCGCGGATGAAGATTTATGGAGGGGGTAAAATGTCCACGTCAGCTGCAGGCTCGTTTGTGGCTGACAAGTCCGATGCGGGACAGGCAGACACGGTTGTTAATACTCACTTGATAAAGGGATTTCTGGGTTGTATCAGTGCTGCTCTATCAGATCCTGCACAGAAATCTTCTGCCTATGCTCCCAAGCCCCAATGGAACCTTCCTCCAGGCTATATTCACACAGGCCTGTTTCTACCCGATGACAAGGCCTCCACGCTGTGCAGAACTCCCTTAAATTTCAAAGGTTAAACCCCAAAACTGCTCCCGTGTTCAGAACACCCAACTGAGAATAACTCTTTCCTTCTCACTTCCCTGGCCCCAAGAACAGCACAGGTGAGCAAGCAATCTTTAGCCCCATTTCCACTAGCATCTCAGTTAATTGGCTGGGATAGGAACCCTTTTGTGCCGCTGGGCCACCCTTAATTGCTTCTCCCCCCAAACACACTCATCCCCAGGGATCGGAGTGTTCTGCTGTCCCTTTTCCACTGGTTTCATCATCAAACACTGGGGATACAAGTAGGGGGTCGAGGTTGTTAATCCCCGGTGTGAAATGATGCCATCTTTTGGAGTGTGTTCCTTTTCCACTGGACCCAGTCCCAGTAAATTCCAAGTTAATTTCTGGGACAGGGTGCCAGTGGAAAAGGAGCTATTGCTACAGATTTAGGGACCTGGTCAGGGAATACCTGCAACATCAAGGGCTGCATGTGTTTATAGAGACAGAAGGTGGATTATAAAGAGACAGAAGGAAGTCTCACGTGACAACATGGAATAGGAAGGGTTTGTTGCAAGGTACAGCTGGCAGTTGCATGAGCAGTCCCCTAACTGTCCATCTGTTTATAACAGAGGTGGGAGATGGAATTGTAGTCATCTGTTACATACTGAAAATGAGCAATTCCATCCCACCCCCACCAAACATATTGTTAGTTGTGAACAGTCTCTTGTGTAAATATGTGCATTTATGGAGAGATTCTCTCATTGATAACTGACAGTGTTGCAATCACACAATGAGGCAAATCCAGACTGTACATTGTTGTGGCGACATTTATAAACATCACCTGCTACTTTTAAAATTAAATTATCCCTTCTACATTTTATCTTTTATTTTCATTAACCAAAACAATAATAATGGGAGGGGGGGGGGTTGTGTGTGGAGAAAATCAGCTAGTGAGTTTGCATATTCCTTGTGTCAGAAGTTATTTTGCTGGATTTGGCAAGGAATCCCAAAGAAGAGGTTGTTATGAGGTAGTGTTAATGCGACGATCATATTCCACACACATTTAATCGCAGTGAGACGAGGTGGATCTGAAGCTCAAGCTTAGCTTATGGTTTGAAGCTTTCAGGAATAACCAATCATGGAAGGCCAGATGGTAGCGAGGCCTCATCCTTATTTTGACAGAATAGGGGAGGGGGCCTTGAGAATCACCACTCCCACACACCTCCCTTTCCTACCATCCATCAGAGGAGCGAACTGAGGAACAGAAGACAGTGATGGAATTTGGACTGCATGTCTAAATTTGAAAGGACAACAACAAACAACCTCTCTGGGAACAGGAATCGTGACTCATACTTTATTAAGAGTGGAGTTAACAAGAGAGGGACCAGACCTTAGACAGGAATGGTAAACCAGTGGTTCTCAATCTTTTTCTTTCTACTCAGATACCACCAAGTATCTCTATGCCGTCGGGGCTCTGTGATTAGTAAGGGATTCCTTAAGGCACACATGTCAAACTCTGGCCTGCGGGCCAAATTTGGCAAACGATATAATTATATTTGGCCCGCAAGATCATATCGAAAATGTATTAGAGCTGGCCCGCTGGCCGCCACGCCAGTATAGCGCACGCACAGTAACCGCTGTGTCCCAGGGTGAGAGAGAGAGAGAAAAATCCTGGTCCTTGAAAAGTAGTGATGGGTGGTTTTATAAACATGCTGTCGTGTCCCCCCGCCCACACCCCCCCCCACCGCAGCGCGGCCTGGCCGGTGTCAGGAGAAGCCAAGGCCGCTTCCCAGCACCCGGCCCCCAGTGGCACAGGGTTTCTTGGAGCTGCAGATGGAGTCAGGACACCAGAGGGAAGATTGGGGCTCCCGGCCGGGCGATGGGGGTGCCGGCCGCCCTACGCCTTCCCACCGGACCAGCGGCGGGTGCCTGGAGTACACGTGGAGAGCGAGGCTGGTCGGGCAGGTAGGGTGCGAACCCCCCGCCAATCTCGGGAGTGGCGTCGGCTGGATTGGGATTAGCCGCGCTCACCTGCTCCTCCACCCCTGACCGGGATCCCAGCGCGGTCCTGAGCGCGGAGACTGCCCTGGAAAGGTCCTGGGACACCGGTACGGAAAGAAAAGGGGGGTCCGGGAGAAACTCAGCAGGTCAAGGGGGGTCCGGGAGAAACTCAGCAGGTCAAGGGGGGTCCGGGAGAAACTCAGCAGGTCAAGGGGGGTCCGGGAGAAACTCAGCAGGTCAAGGGGGGTCCGGGAGAAACTCAGCAGGTCAAGGGGGGTCCGGGAGAAACTCAGCAGGTCAAGGGGGGTCCGGGAGAAACTCAGCAGGTCAAGGGGGGTCCGGGAGAAACTCAGCAGGTCAAGGGGGGTCCGGGAGAAACTCAGCAGGTCAAGGGGGGTCCGGGAGAAACTCAGCAGGTCAAGGGGGGTCCGGGAGAAACTCAGCAGGTCAAGGGGGGTCCGGGAGAAACTCAGCAGGTCAAGGGGGGTCCGGGAGAAACTCAGCAGGTCAAGGGGGGTCCGGGAGAAACTCAGCAGGTCAAGGGGGGTCCGGGAGAAACTCAGCAGGTCAAGGGGGGTCCGGGAGAAACTCAGCAGGTCAAGGGGGGTCCGGGAGAAACTCAGCAGGTCAAGGGGGGTCCGGGAGAAACTCAGCAGGTCAAGGGGGGTCCGGGAGAAACTCAGCAGGTCAAGGGGGGTCCGGGAGAAACTCAGCAGGTCAAGGGGGGTCCGGGAGAAACTCAGCAGGTCAAGGGGGGTCCGGGAGAAACTCAGCAGGTCAAGGGGGGTCCGGGAGAAACTCAGCAGGTCAAAGGGGGGTCCGGGAGAAACTCAGCAGGTCAAAGGGGGATCCGGGAGAAACTCAGCAGGTCAAGGGGGGTCCGGGAGAAACTCAGCAGGTCAAGGGGGGTCCGGGAGAAACTCAGCAGGTCAAGGGGGGTCCGGGAGAAACTCAGCAGGTCAAGGGGGGTCCGGGAGAAACTCAGCAGGTCAAGGGGGGTCCGGGAGAAACTCAGCAGGTCAAGGGGGGTCCGGGAGAAACTCAGCAGGTCAAGGGGGGTCCGGGAGAAACTCAGCAGGTCAAGGGGGGTCCGGGAGAAACTCAGCAGGTCAAGGGGGGTCCGGGAGAAACTCAGCAGGTCAAGGGGGGTCCGGGAGAAACTCAGCAGGTCAAGGGGGGTCCGGGAGAAACTCAGCAGGTCAAGGGGGGTCCGGGAGAAACTCAGCAGGTCAAGGGGGGTCCGGGAGAAACTCAGCAGGTCAAGGGGGGTCCGGGAGAAACTCAGCAGGTCAAGGGGGGTCGGGGAGAAACTCAGCAGGTCAAGGGGGGTCCGGGAGAAACTCAGCAGGTCAAGGGGGGTCCGGGAGAAACTCAGCAGGTCAAGGGGGGTCCGGGAGAAACTCAGCAGGTCAAGGGGGGTCCGGGAGAAACTCAGCAGGTCAAAGGGGGGTCCGGGAGAAACTCAGCAGGTCAAAGGGGGATCCGGGAGAAACTCAGCAGGTCAAGGGGGAGGGGTCCGAGAGAAACTCAGCAGGGGAGGGGGTCCGGGAGAAACTCAGCAGGTCAAGGGGGGTCCGGGAGAAACTCAGCAGGTCAAGGGGGGTCCGGGAGAAACTCAGCAGGTCAAGGGGGGTCCGGGAGAAACTCAGCAGGTCAAGGGGGGTCCGGGAGAAACTCAGCAGGTCAAGGGGGGTCCGGGAGAAACTCAGCAGGTCAAGGGGGGTCCGGGAGAAACTCAGCAGGTCAAGGGGGGTCCGGGAGAAACTCAGCAGGTCAAGGGGGGTCCGGGAGAAACTCAGCAGGTCAAGGGGGGTCCGGGAGAAACTCAGCAGGTCAAGGGGGGTCCGGGAGAAACTCAGCAGGTCAAGGGGGGTCCGGGAGAAACTCAGCAGGTCAAGGGGGGTCCGGGAGAAACTCAGCAGGTCAAGGGGGGTCCGGGAGAAACTCAGCAGGTCAAGGGGGGTCCGGGAGAAACTCAGCAGGTCAAGGGGGGTCCGGGAGAAACTCAGCAGGTCAAGGGGGGTCCGGGAGAAACTCAGCAGGTCAAGGGGGGTCCGGGAGAAACTCAGCAGGTCAAGGGGGGTCCGGGAGAAACTCAGCAGGTCAAGGGGGGTCCGGGAGAAACTCAGCAGGTCAAGGGGGGTCCGGGAGAAACTCAGCAGGTCAAGGGGGGTCCGGGAGAAACTCAGCAGGTCAAGGGGGGTCCGGGAGAAACTCAGCAGGTCAAGGGGGGTCCGGGAGAAACTCAGCAGGTCAAGGGGGGTCCGGGAGAGACTCAGCAGGTCAAGGGGGGTCCGGGAGAGACTCAGCAGGTCAAGGGGGGTCCGGGAGAAACTCAGCAGGTCAAGGGGGGTCCGGGAGAAACTCAGCAGGTCAAGGGGGGTCCGGGAGAAACTCAGCAGGTCAAGGGGGGTCCGGGAGAAACTCAGCAGGTCAAGGGGGGTCCGGGAGAAACTCAGCAGGTCAAGGGGGGTCCGGGAGAAACTCAGCAGGTCAAGGGGGGTCCGGGAGAAACTCAGCAGGTCAAGGGGGGTCCGGGAGAAACTCAGCAGGTCAAGGGGGGTCCGGGAGAAACTCAGCAGGTCAAGGGGGGTCCGGGAGAAACTCAGCAGGTCAAGGGGGGTCCGGGAGAAACTCAGCAGGTCAAGGGGGGTCCGGGAGAAACTCAGCAGGTCAAGGGGGGTCCGGGAGAAACTCAGCAGGTCAAGGGGGGTCCGGGAGAAACTCAGCAGGTCAAGGGGGGTCCGGGAGAAACTCAGCAGGTCAAGGGGGGTCCGGGAGAAACTCAGCAGGTCAAGGGGGGTCCGGGAGAAACTCAGCAGGTCAAGGGGGGTCCGGGAGAAACTCAGCAGGTCAAGGGGGGTCCGGGAGAAACTCAGCAGGTCAAGGGGGGTCCGGGAGAAACTCAGCAGGTCAAGGGGGGTCCGGGAGAAACTCAGCAGGTCAAGGGGGGTCCGGGAGAAACTCAGCAGGTCAAGGGGGGTCCGGGAGAAACTCAGCAGGTCAAGGGGGGTCCGGGAGAAACTCAGCAGGTCAAGGGGGGTCCGGGAGAAACTCAGCAGGTCAAGGGGGGTCCGGGAGAAACTCAGCAGGTCAAGGGGGGTCCGGGAGAAACTCAGCAGGTCAAGGGGGGTCCGGGAGAAACTCAGCAGGTCAAGGGGGGTCCGGGAGAAACTCAGCAGGTCAAGGGGGGTCCGGGAGAAACTCAGCAGGTCAAGGGGGGTCCGGGAGAAACTCAGCAGGTCAAGGGGGGTCCGGGAGAAACTCAGCAGGTCAAGGGGGGTCCGGGAGAAACTCAGCAGGTCAAGGGGGGTCCGGGAGAAACTCAGCAGGTCAAGGGGGGTCCGGGAGAAACTCAGCAGGTCAAGGGGGGTCCGGGAGAAACTCAGCAGGTCAAGGGGGGTCCGGGAGAAACTCAGCAGGTCAAGGGGGGTCCGGGAGAAACTCAGCAGGTCAAGGGGGGTCCAGGAGAAACTCAGCAGGTCAAGGGGGGTCCGGGAGAAACTCAGCAGGTCAAGGGGGGTCCGGGAGAAACTCAGCAGGTCAAGGGGGGTCCGGGAGAAACTCAGCAGGTCAAGGGGGGTCCGGGAGAAACTCAGCAGGTCAAGGGGGGTCCGGGAGAAACTCAGCAGGTCAAGGGGGGTCCGGGAGAAACTCAGCAGGTCAAGGGGGGTCCGGGAGAAACTCAGCAGGTCAAGGGGGGTCCGGGCGAAACTCAGCAGGTCAAGGGGGGTCCGGGCGAAACTCAGCAGGTCAAGGGGGGTCCGGGAGAAACTCAGCAGGTCAAGGGGGGTCCGGGAGAAACTCAGCAGGTCAAGGGGGGTCCGGGAGAAACTCAGCAGGTCAAGGGGGGTCCGGGAGAAACTCAGCAGGTCAAGGGGGGTCCGGGAGAAACTCAGCAGGTCAAGGGGGGTCCGGGAGAAACTCAGCAGGTCAAGGGGGGTCCGGGAGAAACTCAGCAGGTCAAGGGGGGTCCGGGAGAAACTCAGCAGGTCAAGGGGGGTCCGGGAGAAACTCAGCAGGTCAAGGGGGGTCCGGGAGAAACTCAGCAGGTCAAGGGGGGTCCGGGAGAAACTCAGCAGGTCAAGGGGGGTCCGGGAGAAACTCAGCAGGTCAAAGGGGGATCCGGGAGAAACTCAGCAGTTCAAAGGGGGATCCGGGAGAAACTCAACAGGTCAAAGGGGGGTCCGACAGAAACTCAGCAGGTCAAAGGGGGGTCCGACAGAAACTCAGCAGGTCAAAAGGGGGTCCGACAGAAACTCAGCAGATCAAGGGAGGGGGGTCCGACAGAAACTCAGCAGGTCAAGGGGGAGTGGTCCGGGAGAAACTCAGCAGGTCAAGGGGGAGGGGTCCGGGAGAAACTCAGAAGGGGAGGGGGTCCGGGAGAAACTCAGCAGGTCAAGGGGGGTCCGGGAGAAACTCAGCAGGTCAAGGGGGGTCCGGGAGAAACTCAGCAGGTCAAGGGGGGTCCGGGAGAAACTCAGCAGGTCAAGGGGGGTCTGGGAGAAACTCAGCAGGTCAAGGGGGGTCCGGGAGAAACTCAGCAGGTCAAGGGGGGTCCGGGAGAAACTCAGCAGGTCAAGGGGGGTCCGGGAGAAACTCAGCAGGTCAAGGGGGGTCCGGGAGAAACTCAGCAGGTCAAGGGGGGTCCGGGAGAAACTCAGCAGGTCAAGGGGGGTCCGGGAGAAACTCAGCAGGTCAAGGGGAGTCCGGGAGAAACTCAGCAGGTCAAGGGGGGTCCGGGAGAAACTCAGCAGGTCAAGGGGGGTCCGGGAGAAATTCAGCAGGTCAAGGGGGGTCCGGGAGAAACTCAGCAGGTCAAGGGGGGTCCGGGAGAAACTCAGCAGGTCAAGGGGGGTCCGGGAGAAACTCAGCAGGTCAAGGGGGGTCCGGGAGAATGTCAGCAGGTCAAGGGGGGTCCGGGAGAAACTCAGCAGGTCAAGGGGGGTCCGGGAGAAACTCAGCAGGTCAAGGGGGGTCCGGGAGAAACTCAGCAGGTCAAGGGGGGTCCGGGAGAAACTCAGCAGGTCAAGGGGGGTCCGGGAGAAACTCAGCAGGTCAAGGGGGGTCCGGGAGAAACTCAAAAGGTCAAGGGGGGTCCGGGAGAAACTCAGCAGGTCAAGGGGGGTCCGGGAGAAACTCAGCAGGTCAAGGGGGGTCCGGGAGAAACTCAGCAGGTCAAGGGGGGTCCGGGAGAAACTCAGCAGGTCAAGGGGGGTCCGGGAGAAACTCAGCAGGTCAAGGGGGGTCCGGGAGAAACTCAGCAGGTCAAGGGGGGTCCGGGAGAAACTCAGCAGGTCAAGGGGGGTCCGGGAGAAACTCAGCAGGTCAAGGGGGGTCCGGGAGAAACTCAGCAGGTCAAGGGGGGTCCGGGAGAAACTCAGCAGGTCAAGGGGGGTCCGGGAGAAACTCAGCAGGTCAAGGGGGGTCCGGGCGAAACTCAGCAGGTCAAGGGGGGTCCGGGCGAAACTCAGCAGGTCAAGGGGGGTCCGGGAGAAACTCAGCAGGTCAAGGGGGGTCCGGGAGAAACTCAGCAGGTCAAGGGGGGTCCGGGAGAAACTCAGCAGGTCAAGGGGGGTCCGGGAGAAACTCAGCAGGTCAAGGGGGGTCCGGGAGAAACTCAGCAGGTCAAGGGGGGTCCGGGAGAAACTCAGCAGGTCAAGGGGGGTCCGGGAGAAACTCAGCAGGTCAAGGGGGGTCCGGGAGAAACTCAGCAGGTCAAGGGGGGTCCGGGAGAAACTCAGCAGGTCAAGGGGGGTCCGGGAGAAACTCAGCAGGTCAAGGGGGGTCCGGGAGAAACTCAGCAGGTCAAGGGGGGTCCGGGAGAAACTCAGCAGGTCAAAGGGGGATCCGGGAGAAACTCAGCAGTTCAAAGGGGGATCCGGGAGAAACTCAACAGGTCAAAGGGGGGTCCGACAGAAACTCAGCA
The DNA here is from genome assembly GCF_036971445.1 of Narcine bancroftii. Lineage (NCBI taxonomy): Eukaryota > Metazoa > Chordata > Chondrichthyes > Torpediniformes > Narcinidae > Narcine > Narcine bancroftii. The sequence goes on from NC_091470.1 coordinate 160,417,110, forward strand.
GGTCAAAGGGGGGTCCGACAGAAACTCAGCAGGTCAAAAGGGGGTCCGACAGAAACTCAGCAGATCAAGGGAGGGGGGTCCGACAGAATCTCAGCAGGTCAAGGGGGAGTGGTCCGGGAGAAACTCAGCAGGTCAAGGGGGAGGGGTCCGGGAGAAACTCAGAAGGGGAGGGGGTCCGGGAGAAACTCAGCAGGTCAAGGGGGGTCCGGGAGAAACTCAGCAGGTCAAGGGGGGTCCGGGAGAAACTCAGCAGGTCAAGGGGGGTCCGGGAGAAACTCAGCAGGTCAAGGGGGGTCTGGGAGAAACTCAGCAGGTCAAGGGGGGTCCGGGAGAAACTCAGCAGGTCAAGGGGGGTCCGGGAGAAACTCAGCAGGTCAAGGGGGGTCCGGGAGAAACTCAGCAGGTCAAGGGGGGTCCGGGAGAAACTCAGCAGGTCAAGGGGGGTCCGGGAGAAACTCAGCAGGTCAAGGGGGGTCCGGGAGAAACTCAGCAGGTCAAGGGGAGTCCGGGAGAAACTCAGCAGGTCAAGGGGGGTCCGGGAGAAACTCAGCAGGTCAAGGGGGGTCCGGGAGAAATTCAGCAGGTCAAGGGGGGTCCGGGAGAAACTCAGCAGGTCAAGGGGGGTCCGGGAGAAACTCAGCAGGTCAAGGGGGGTCCGGGAGAAACTCAGCAGGTCAAGGGGGGTCCGGGAGAATGTCAGCAGGTCAAGGGGGGTCCGGGAGAAACTCAGCAGGTCAAGGGGGGTCCGGGAGAAACTCAGCAGGTCAAGGGGGGTCCGGGAGAAACTCAGCAGGTCAAGGGGGGTCCGGGAGAAACTCAGCAGGTCAAGGGGGGTCCGGGAGAAACTCAGCAGGTCAAGGGGGGTCCGGGAGAAACTCAAAAGGTCAAGGGGGGTCCGAGAGAAACTCAGCAGGTCAAGGGGGGTCCGGGAGAAACTCAGCAGGTCAAGGGGGGTCCGGGAGAAACTCAGCAGGTCAAGGGGGGTCCGGGAGAAACTCATCAGGTCAAGGGGGGTCCGGGAGAAACTCAGCAGGTCAAGGGGGGATCCGGGAGAAACTCAGCAGGTCAAGGGGGGTCCGGGAGAAACTCAGCAGGTCAAGGGGGGGATCTGGGAGAAACTCAGCAGGTCAAGGGGGGTCCGGGAGAAACTCAGCAGGTCAAGGGGGGTCCGGCAGAAACTCGGGGGGGCCTGACCTCGCCAGGACCGTTGCCCACTCCCCCTCCCTGCCGCAGGCTGACCCGCGACTCACGGTGACGGGGCCGTTGATCCGCCGAGATGCCGCCCTGCAGCGAGAGCCGATGCCCCTGCACTGTCGTTGTCCAACCCGATCGCCCGCAAACCCCGCCCTCCCGCACACAAGCCTGAGTAAGGATTATGAACTTTAATCTCAGGATAAAACGATCTTCCAATAGTTTCATGTCACAGTGATAAATATATTCCTGGTTAAAAATGGTCCTGCACCTGGATACAAGCTCATTAGGCATAAAACTTGAAAAGTGTGTAAATCAAAGGATATCTGTACCAATGGAAAAAGGGCATGGCAAATAACCCTGCTAGAGTTCATGCCCACAATCAGTCACCCATTTGATTGTTTCAGGAATCATGTTATTCTCCCACATTCTCAATAGCCCTCAGATTTTACTATTCGACAGCACACTAGCAACATTTGACAAATCCTCTATAGAGAAATATTATTTATTGAATATTTTATTTCTCATTTGTTAATGCTTCTGGAAAGAGTTTATCCAAAACTATTATTAAACATTTATTTTCATAAGAAAAAGTTTAACATTACATATGTTGAAAGAAGAGAAAACATGCAGATGTTGTTGAAAATTTTCAATAAATATTTAGTTCGGCCCTCGACTTAGTCCAAGTTTTTAATTTTGGCCCTCTGTGAATTTGAGTTTGACACCCCTGGCTTAAGGTAACATGTAGGTGGAAAAAAAAATTTGAAAATGACTGTTTTAATCATACCTCATTGACTTGTTATGTGCAAGGTTTCATAGCTCCAAAGGAAATGGGCCAACGACAATTTTTCTCAAGTAAAATATTTCAGTAACAATTGGGCCCAGAGCAGTGACTCTCAACCTTCCCTTTCCCACTCACATACCACCTAAATCAATCCCCTACTAATCACAAAGCCCCGATGGTATTGGGATTACTGAATAGAGGTATGTGAGTGGAAAGAAAAAGGTTGAGAACCACTGCTGTAAATATTTGAAGAGCATCAGGTTCAGTGGGTTCACTGAGAGACAGGTTTGGGACAATTACAGGCAACTTTATTGAACACACGAGAGACATATGGAGAGAATGTCAAACAATACTTAATTACTTTACTACTAAACAACTATAAAGACATTCACATCATACCCAGGTTGGACTCTGATACCTGTGGCCGCCCTCTACAGGCAGGGGCTTTCAAACACAATCCCTGTACCAATAAGGATGCAGCTCTCTGGAAGCATTGATCTAGCTCAACACTGTGGCTCAGCTTAACGGTAGTGCACACCTTACCCACAATTCCTCCAGTGATGTCCACAGTAACAACCTGTTGTGGAGCAATATGCATGGCTTGGACCATGAGGCAGAGAGAAAGAAATGTGCTCTGCATTGATATTTCATACTGTTCCGAGCTGGGTATCTGGTCAATGATGAGCCAACAGCAAGGCATACACAAATAGGTGGCCAGAGTCCAATCTTGATTGGCAGGTGATGTGACTTTCAAACAAATTTCAGACTAGGAGGACATGCGACCACCTGCAATCCACAAAATTCCAGACAGACAGGGAGGCCGGGTGGTCCTCCACAATCCACATACAACAAGGTCCCAGTTGTGACTGCACATCTCCCCTCGAGTAAGTCAAACACGGGAATCTGGTTCTCTGTGTGTCACAAGGACCAAATATTTGAGCAGCAAGAGAGCTTTCCCCTGACTGGGAAATTTGCCGTTGTGAGCCACTTCACTAAATGCAAACAGGAAAGATCTGTTACCCTAACCAGAAGTCAAAAAACCCAGAGTGCACAGGTTGAAAGTAATCAGGAGCAGAATTAGTAGAGAAGGGAGGAAGAGGTTGCACCGTGAGGGTGGTAAGGACTTGGGACAGTCCCTGAAAGAGGCACAAGTCCTCACCGCACGGGCCGGTACTTGGCTCTAATGGAAGAATTGGGGCCCCGTAGAGTTAATGATCCGTTGCCGGAAGGCACGGTCGGGCGAATAGGTGGGAAACCTGAATACGCCGGAGACGGTCTGATCTTGGAAGCTCAGCAGGCTCAGCCCTGGTCAGTAGATGGAGGGGAGACCGCCCAGGAATACCAGGCACTGCATCTCGTGGTGACTCTCCGTCCACCTCAGGGGAGACAAGAGTTTAATATATGTTACATTCCAAATGTACCTTTGGACAACCCAGTCACATCACCCTTCCCTGGTTATTTAAAATTCAAGGTGGGGTGGGGGCAGGATGAAATACAGGACTGGACTAAATGGGAAGAGGCTTGGGGATCTACTGTCAATACCATGATCTCTTTTCCAGTAGCATCACAGATCTCACCCACCCCCCCCCACCTCCCTCACCACCACCACCACCAAAAACCAGCAGGTCCACTCTGTAGAGACACACAGAGCAACTTCCCCCACCATTTCGTCACTGACCTGCCTGCATGACTTCATCCTGATGTCCAAACCCCCGTGCGAAGGTGACGGGGCTCTGCCCTGGGCTCAAGGTCACCGGCGCCTCCATCGCTCCCGTCCGGTCCCAGCGCACGACTTCTCCGAAGTTTCCCCAGCGAGTTGAACAGCCCGGCGGGCGAGGAGGAGGAGCCTGTGTCACCCACCCACCGCGCTCTCGCAAGGCGACACGGGCAAGTCCGGGGGTTCCCCCAAGGCGCGATGTGGGTCCCCGAGCGGCCAGTGCATCCGCTCGTCCTGCCCCAGGGCGCTGCAGCGAGGCGGCGGGGCAGGGACGAAGCGAGACCCAGCCCCTCTCACCGGACACCAGCAACACCGAGGGCTCCAAATCCTCCAGCGCAAATTGCTTCCTTAATTTTAAACGTGCATTTATGACGGTTCCAAATTCCGGGCAACCCTCCCATTGATTAATGCACAATCACGGACCGTTTCCAGTTGCAAATTAATTTCTGCTGCATTAAATTTTGCAAACGCTAAATTGCTCGGAAATGTCACCCATCCTGCTGCGATTGGTGGACAATCTTTGTACCCACTGCGTGGTCCCGGAGAGCAATGATCCCTCTCCACCCCAAGCCCATTAATGGCTTATTGATTGGCTCAATTTGACCCTTTTATTGAAGTTGGAAGCCAAATACATTTTCTCCCCCATTTGTCCTATTTCGCTGCTCCTTGGAACCGGTGTGGAAGAGAAACAAACGTGGTCCGGAATAAACTCACCACGTCTTCCACCTCCAAAGTTGTCGCCTTCATTGCCACTCCCAGGGAAGTTCTCATCCAAGACCACGGGTCTCTTCAAATTTGCCACTTCAAATGGGGTGAACTGGGCAATTTGCTGGGTGGTTGACGACCCAGGGACATGGCGATTTGCAATCCTCCAACCTGGTCAAAAGCCAACCGGGTTCCAGACCGACCTCAGAGTGGGGATGGGGGAGGTGGGGGGGGGAGGTGGGGGTCCCAGTAAAACTGGGCGTCCTGCTCTGGTGAACTGAAAGGGGGAAAGGGCCATCCAAGTTACTCTGTTGACCTCAACGCTTGTATGAGTGCGTTACAGGGAAACGTCAGGCTGAAGCGCCACGAACAGGGGGCGGGGGAGAATGGAGAGGAGGACCCCTGTGAAGCGCCACTGCCACAAAGGGAGGAAGTGGTTGCTGCCGCGACCCCTTGGTGGAGGGACTGCGTTGTGTTGCCCCCACGAGTGCCGTTATCTCTAAGCCTCCCCTCCCACCACTCGCGCCGCTGGAGCTGCTCTTCCGGTGCCAGGTTAGGGGTAAGGAAGTGGCCATTGCTCCCGCCTTCCCACATTGAGCTGTCGCTGCAAATTGGTGCAGCACGTCATGGCAGCAACCACACCTCCCCCAGTTTGCTGGGGGGGGGGGAATCAACTGGAGGAGGAAGGACAACAGACGGAAGGGGAGCAACTGACGGAGTGAGGGAGGGGGCAACTGACGGAGGGGGGGGACAACTGACGGAGTGGGGGGTGAGCAGGAGTTCGGGCTGACCATCAACCCTACCAAGGGCCAGTTCAGGCAGGACACAATTGTCTTCTTGGGGCACAGATCAACAGGTACGGGGTCAAACCACTGCCTGAGAAGGTGGAGGCCATTCGGCGGTCAAGAGACCCCACACCGTGAGAGTTCGCGGTATGATTAACTTCTACCGTTGATTCAAAACGGCAGCAGCTCGGATCATGCGCCCCTTTTTCACACTCATGGTGTGGAAAAATAAAGACATTGGGCTGGGACGGGGAGGCCTCAGAGATGTTTAATGACTCTTCAGCAGAAATGGTCTATGGCTCACCCTTGGTAATAATGGGGGTGTTCTTGGCTGCCACCAAGGTTCCGGAAACCCCCAAGGTTGCACAGAAACAGCTGAGGTACCCTAGCCCCTCCACTGCCCCCACTGCATGGCTAGCCCAAATCTTTCATCTTCAAGGACTTACACACCTGTGAAAAGTTTTTTGTGCACAGGGGAGCACACCAGGCACACCTCGAATAGCCATACAAGGAGCTATACAAAGTCGTCAGGCATAACATGTGTATTGGACATTGCCGGCAAAGAGGAAACCTCATCCTCAACCTCTTGAAACCGGCCCATGTAGACATTAGCCAGCCAGTTGAGACTCTGCCCTCGTGACACAGAGGTAGGCTGGCCAAAGCGGCAATGGATACCCCGATCACCGGTTCTGGTGGGGGGGGGGGGATGTAACAGCCCGCGAACCAAGTTGCAACCCATCTCATAAACTGGCTGCTGAACGCAGTGATCGCGAGGGCCCCGCAGGGACCAATGGCCATCGTCCTGCATGACCTTCCACCAGGTGGGAAGCAGCAGGCAACGGCGGGATCGCCAGCCGGTCGGAGGCCGGAACTGGGATAACATCACTCCTGTCGTCAGAGGCCACAGTTCGCGTAGCGTGCACTCTACAGCATCGAAAATAACAGCTTTCCTTACAAAAGCTTAACCACTAAACTCCAATCAAATGAGTTTTATTAATTGTATCAACACTTTGTGGCTAAACTGTGACATGGTTAGTTTAGTAGTTAGTGCAAAGCTGTTACAGCACCAGTGACTCGGTTTCTAATCTAGCGCTGTCTGTAAGAAGTTTGTATGGCTCTCCCTGTGTCTGCATGGGTTTCCTTCCACCCTTCAAAACATACTGTCAATTGGGCAGCTCGGGCACTTGGGTCGAGAGGGCCTGTTAACCTTTAAATGGAAGAGTCCTATTTTAGACCGATAATCTCCAGCAACGATTTGGAGTGAGCCGCAGATGAAACATTTGGTCAAAGAGGAAATATTTGGGCAGCTGATGAAAATCAAAACTCTGAAATCTAGTAAAAAGGCCTTCAACCCAAAACATTTCCCTATTGATGAGTGCTGCCTGACCCGCTAAGTGCTTCCAGTCTTTTATTATTTTTGGTTTTCATCATTAGAATCGAGAGATCCAATAGTCTCACGCCGAAGACCTTTATTTGACATTTTGGAATCAAATCTCACAACTACCCTGTGGGCACAGGCTGACGCAGGCCTTGCAGGGTGGAAAAAAAGTTGGCCGTACCAAACTCACTCAGGTTAAGAGCATCAATTTGCTGAAATTGGTCCCTGAAGGAAGACATGCTTTTTCGACATCGATCCACACTAGTGTGAGAAATGTGTTTCTGAACCCAAGGTGAGAGCGCCAACACTCATCAAGGTTGGCTGCACAACCAGGGCCATCTTCACATGAGACTCATGTCGACATTCAAGGATTTAAACTGCAGTGGTATTAACACAATTTGAATGTTGGAATGCAGCTGCCTTAATAAGAGTGGGTTTAAACTCTGCCCTACAAATTCTTCTTAAAGATCTCTAAGGAATTCCAAGGGATGGCAGTACAGGTGCTCAGGCAGAAGGCCCATCCCTTCTCAGTGGTGGTTTTGGGTGCAGAGTTTGCAGACTGACCTTGTGATGGCATGGGTTTTGTCTACCATTTTTTAAAAATTAGATGCACAGCATCGAATTTACAGGCCCTTCCGCCCACAAGTCCGTGCCGCTCAAATACACCCAATCAACCTACAACCCCGCCCCCCCCATACGGTTTGAAGGGCGGGAGGAAACCGGAGCATCCGGGGAAAACATACAAACTCCTTACAAACAGCGCCCGATTCGAACCTGGATCATTAGCACCGTTTCCCTAACTGTGCCATCCGCAGTCTACTTCCTCTTTTATCCTGACGTGGGTTGGGAGGCGAATTGGTCACCTCTATTTTCCACTAAGTACTGGCAAGTGGTAGAATCGAGGGGAGTGCATCATTCTGACTAGAAGTTCTCATCCATTCACTATTGCAGCTTGAACCTGGCACCTGTGGGTTGTATTTTTCTACTGACCAGCTGAGAGATGACGTGGACTATTCGGTGAACTACAATTATCCACTTTGATTTTGACCTCTAAAAGCTTACTATTTTCCTTTAGTGAAATACTTCCTGAACTGATGTGAAGCAAGGTCGGACAGCATTTTGATTACTGGAGCCATTGGCAGACGGCAGACTGGGTTATTTCAGGAAACTTTCAACCGCAGGAGAACATCACAGCTGTTTCAAATCCTGTTTTCCTCTCATTTTTCCTGACAGATCTTTTTCCCCAACCTTCAGGAACACGTTGCAGGTTTCCACTGCAGAAGCCAATTCATTTGATTTGAAAGATATGGAGTCAAGGATTCAATGTATCCTCGTTTTGTTAAATTCACTGCACAGCCTGCAAACCAAGTGGAAGCTGATTTCACCACGTTCATCCCTGATAAACAGAGGGAGAAAACAAGCTGCTGTCTGTATTTAAGGCAGGATGCACCGGGTAAGTCAATAGAATTCAGGAAACATTTTAAATTTCTACCTCATCTGGGATCTGGACACCACAGTTAACTCTTCAGCCTCCAGAAATTGCAATTTTGTACCTTTGAGCTTTTAGCTTGGATTAGTGAGGGCATCTACAAGGTCACTTGGACCAGGACACCATAAATATTCCACAACATATTGAACATATATCCTGATCGTGTTAGATGTCTGATGATATGATCACCTGATCAAAAGTTTATTTCATTTGATTTGAAATTGTTTTAGCCCGGACCTTCTTGTTTCAGAACCTTTCCCTTATTGAACCTTCTCTGTCATTTGCCTACCAGCCCCACCTTGCTGCCTCCGGATCAGTCCCAAGGGCCCAGTCCATGACTAAGACTGTTGATAGAGCATTTACACAGACTGGACCAAATGAATCCATTCCCATTCCCCAATATGTTCTCAATTCCAACCAATGCCTTCCCATCTTCCCATTCTCCATCTCTCCCTACAGTCCACATTTCTACACTTGTTCATTCTCCCACCTTTTGATATTTTTTAGTGAGTGAATTTTGAGGTTGGAACTGGCATAATAACATTTTGTACAGATGCAGAGGCAATCAGTCCAAGCTGTAAACAGAGTTAATGCTCTCAAATAAAAATTATAACAATGGATTGTTTGCCAAAAGACATCTGGTGAGAAGAGAAGTTTTATGTTTATGACTCATGCTTTTGGGAAATGGAAATTGAAATCAATATTAAGCAAACAAGTCATGTGATTGAAACATTTGAAGAAACAGCACTGAGTATCATCACCCAGTCAACTGAAAAGACAGAGATGAAGCAACTTTGTGTGAGATGGACACTGCTGCTGCTTTCTCCTTGTCAGGGGGAAAACAGTGTGACCATTGTAATGGTCATTTTGATTTATTCATATCTGGGTAAAGAAAACAGGATCATTCCTGTATATGGATCATGATCATTCTAATGGTCATTTCATTTAACCCTTGCCTGGGTTCCTGAAAGCATCGTGGAAGTCACAAGTTTCATAAACCCAACGTAAGGAAGAGGGGAGTTGTGACAATCATTCGTATGAAAACATTTCTCTGCAAGCAACTTAATAAGGATTCAGGAGTTTTGAGAAGTCTGATGACTCAGTGTCTCATCTACTTCTGAACAACAGTTTAAAGCAGTGGTTCTCAACCTTTTTCTTTCCACTCAGATTCTTTTTCTTTGGCTTGGCTTCGCGGACGAAGATTTATGGAGGGGGTAAAAAGTCCACGTCAGCTGCAGGCTCGTTTGTGGCTGACAAGTCCGATGCGGGACAGGCAGACACGGTTGCAGCGGTTGCAGTGGAAAATTGGTTGGTTGGGGTTGGGTGTTGGGTTTTTCCTCCTTTGCCTTTTGTCAGTGAGGTGGGCTCTGCGGTCTTCTTCAAAGGAGGTTGCTGCCCGCCAAACTGTGAGGCGCCAAGATGCACGGTTTGAGACGTTATCAGCCCACTGGCGGTGGTCAATGTGGCAGGCACCAAGAGATTTCTTTAGGCAGTCCTTGTACCTTTTCTTTGGTGCACCTCTGTCACGGTGGCCAGTGGAGAGCTCGCCATATAACACGATCTTGGGAAGGCAATGGTCCTCCATCTGGAGACGTGACCCATCCAGCGCAGCTGGATCTTCAGCAGCGTGGACTCGATGCTGTCGACCTCTGCCATCTCGAGTACTTCGACGTTAGGGATGAAAGCGCTCCAATGGATGTTGAGGATGGAGTGGAGACAACGCTGGTGGAAGCGTTCTAGGAGCCGTAGGTGGTGCCGGTAGAGGACCCATGATTCGGAGCCGAACAGGAGTGTGGGTATGACAACGGCTCTGTATACGCTTATCTTTGTGAGGTTTTTCAGTTGGTTGTTTTTCCAGACTCTTTTGTGTAGTCTTCCAAAGGCGCTATTTGCCTTGGCGAGTCTGTTGTCTATCTCATTGTCGATCCTTGCATCTGATGAAATGGTGCAGCTGAGATAGGTAAACTGGTTGACCGTTTTGAGTTTTGTGTGCCCGATGGAGATGTGGGGGGGCTGGTAGTCATGGTGGGGAGCTGGCTGATGGAGGACCTCAGTTTTCTTCAGGCTGACTTCCAGGCCAAACATTTTGGCAGTTTCCGCAAAGCAGGACATCAAGCGCTGAAGAGCTGGCTCTGAATGGGCAACTAAAGCCCATTTTTCTTTCCACTCACATACCACCTTAAGTATTCCCTAAGCCATTTGGTGCTCTGTGATTTCGTAAGGGATTACTTAAAGTGGTATGTGGGTGAAAAGAAAAAGGTTGAGAACCACTGGTTGAAAGATTCTGAGGTTCATCACAGGATTTCTAAGACTGAACTTTGAAATGACTATTCAGAATTGTGCCTAAACTGTAATCCACACACATATACATTTGCGAATAGTTGAGGTTAAGTTTAGATTTAAGTAAAATATAATATTATTAGTATATATTTAATGAAAAAGTTTTAAAAACATAATTGTCTTGGTGAATTTCTATTGTTGCTAGTCTGTATAATACAACGTCATGTCCACCAGGATTGGGCATGAATCAGAATTTGGTGTCACAATCATTTCACAAAATTTGTTTTTTTGGCAGAAGCAAATATTGTTATAAACTACATTGAATAAATAAATAAGTGAGGTAATGTCTGTGGTTCACTGTCCATCAGAAATCTGATGGCAGAGGGGACTAAGCTGTCCCTGTGCTGTTGGGTGTTCATCTTCAGACTCCTGTACCTCCTTCCTGATGATAGCTTTGTGAAGGGGGCAGGGTTTGAGTTGATGAGGGTTCTTAAGGATAGAAGCTGCTCGAAGACTGATTCCCATGATGGCACTCCCTGTGTTTTTTTTTCCCACTCCTCTTCATTGGTACCTCCGTACCAGACAGCGATGCAACCATGTAGAAATTTGCAAGTCTTTGGTGACGTACCTTATACTCCACTCAAAGACTGGACACTGGCAAACCCTCTTTGTAATTGCATCAATGTGGAGGTCCCAGGATAGATCTTCAGAGATGTTAATACCCAGGAATTTGAAGTTTTTATTCCTTTCTGCAGCTTACCCCTCGATGAGGGCTGGTTCGTTTTCTCCTTATTTCCCCTTCCTAAAGACCACAATCAACAACGTTTTCAAGGTGGTTGTTGTGACACCACTCAACCAGCTGATCTATCTCCCTCCTCTACACTTTTTCATTGCCGTCTGTGATTCTGCCAACAACCGTAATGTCATCGGCAAATTATAGATGGCATTTGAATTGTGTCTAGCCACCCAGTCATGGGTGCAGAGCAACTAGATTTCGATCAGTGAGGAGGGGACGTTGTTTCCGATTTGACCCGACTGTGATCTTCTGATGATGAAGTCAACGATCCAGTTGTAGAGTGGGGAGGTACAGAGGCCCAAGATTTGGAGCTTGTTGCCCAGCACTGGTGTTGAAAGCAGAGCTACGGTCATTGAAGAGTAGCCTGATGCACGTGTTATTGCTGTCTAGGTGATTCAGAGCTGAGTGGAGAGCTAGTGATATTGCACCTCCAGTGGAGTGTCTGTAGTGGGAGGCGAATTGCAGTTGGCCAAGTGAAATTCATTTGGTTGTCATCGGACACACTTGAATGGGAAATGTAAATCACAGATCAGTTAGAACAGCCCGGACACTCTGAGTCTGCTATTGGAAGATTGGTCTCATGAAAGGGAATGGCATTTCATTAGGAATATTTTAGTGTTCTGCGGTGAAATAAGAGGTGTCCCTATATCTGTATGACTCAAACACATGACAAGATCTTCATCAAAATTTGCTTCTTCAGTGGATTCAGAAAGTTTAACTGGAAAGACTGAGACCCCTTTCAAGGACTTAGGACAAATCTAGACAGTTCAGGCAGGTTCTGGGAGCATGTAGCATGTTGTCTGCACCCTCTGGTAATCTTAAAAAAAGGACAAAGCCTTATTATCGAGAATGTATGAGAATTGTTGGAATTATTAGAAAACAATGGACATGATTCAATGGATAAGGTTTCCACTGCTGTCAGCAACTTGGTTTTAACAACCCAATGGACCCAAGTACATAATTTCCTAAAAGTGGTACCATTGGTTTACAGGATGGTGAAGAAGACATATGACATGCCTGTCTTCATTGGACAGGCATTGGTATGTGGACAAACTGTTGGCTTGACCATACTTACAGTATTGGGTAGAGTCCTGGTTACATATCGAGATGAAGGATGGGGTTTAAGATAGAGAGGTTTCAGAAAAGATTCACAGGGATGTTGCCTGAACTGGATGGCTTGAATTATAAGGAGTTATTAGGTAGTCCAAATTACTTTTCTCTGGAGTAAAAGAGGTTTATAGAAACATCAAAGGTATATAGATACGGTATTGTTAGGATTTTTTTTTCATGGTAGGGGAGTCTAAAGCTAGAGGGCATAGGTTTATTGTGATATGGGAACGGATTACAGGGACTACGATGTGAGACAAATTTTTCACTGGAGTGGAGGGTATATGGAATGAGCTTTCGGAGAAATTGGTTGAGACAGGTACAATGACACTGTTTGAAAAAGATTTTGACAGGCACATTGGTAGAAGTTTAGAGGGATATGGAGCAAAGACAGGCAGATAGGATTAGCACAGATAGACATCTTGGTTGGCATGGCCAAGTTGGGTCGAAGGGCCTGCTTCCATGCTCGGAGTTCAGAAGAATGATGGGAGTGGGGGGCTCATAGAAGCATTTCGAATGTGGAACAGAGTAGATGTGGAAATGTTTCCCATGGTAGGGGAGTAAAGTTTACGAGGGCACAACTTCAAGTTTGAAGGGTGGCCATTTAAAACAGAGATGCAAAGGGTTGCTTCTTCCAGAGAATAGTGAACCTTGGGAATTTGCTGCCAGGAGCAGCTGTGGAGGCCATGTCAATGGGTGTATTTAAGGCAGAGATTGATATCGATACCTTGACTATTCAGTTATGGGGAGAAGGCAGGGGAGTGGGGCTAAGGAGGGTGAATGGATCAGCTCGCGATGGAATGATGGAGCAGATTGAATGGGCTGAATGGTTTACTTCTCCTCCTAAATCTTATGATCTACAGCCCCTTTCACACAGCCGATTACATCTGAGTGAACCTGCCAAATCGCATGCCTCTACGGGCAGGGCGAGTAGATTTCAACCGGGTTCTGATACATGGAGGGAGCAAGTGTCAGAGCTTGGCTGAGTTAACTCACCAACGCCTTTCTGGTGGTGTGAAAGCACAACCTTCTCTCGCATTCTCACTGCTGGAAATGGGACCCCCCCCCCAACTTTAAAATCCCGAGTTGCAGAATTACCTGCAAATAATGATGCAGCGTGAAAGGCTCCCGGGGGTCAGGTTGCCCTGCAAATTTTCCCGTTTCCTACGAGAGATGGCAGAGAGAAAGGGTCTTGTGAAACTCTGCTCAACCTAGAAGCCTTGACGTTAGCAAACTGGTGGGAGATAAAAATGATTGGAAACAAAAGCAAGTACAGAATTCTCAACTCCAGAAGGAAAATTTCCCATGCGTGGCAAAAAATAACCTCTCCCTATTCTTCTGCCTTTTACAACCACCAACCTGTGTTTATCAGCTCTGAGATTTATAAAGAACAAGCACATGGATCAACTAAGGCCAGGGCATAACTTCAATCTAGCCAAATCCTCAAGAGCTTGCAACTTCCACTAGTTTCTTAAATTTTATTTTAAAAATATATTGTTTATGCTTTTTTTTTTTGTTTTCATCTGCCAAATTTTCCCCTTTTGTTTGTCAACCCAGTGTCGATAGGTATTGATTCCAGCATGGTTCTCACAAGTTAAATGCAATCCAAAATGGAATTACCTGCAAGTAAAGCAACCTAAAGTGCAAACATATCTATTAATTGTCTGCAACGTTTAAGTGTCATGGTCATGTTGAGAAAACGCAGATGGTCAAAATACACGGGAGAGAAAAGGGGTGTTTGCACGTCGAATGGGTTGGGCTCTGAGAAATCTGACGATGGATTTTCCACTCTTTTCTGAAGGGTTCTATTTTTTTGTTTCAAGCCATCACTTCAGAGAGATGTTTTCTTGCAACTGTTGCACTTGGCAATGACACTCGATCTTTTATCAGTGACTTATTCATGGGTCAGCCTATTAAAATCCTGCACCCGTTCCCTGTTTGGCAGGAACCTTCAAACAGTTGAGTGTATCATTGATAACAGAAGGAGATTAATGACCTAAAACTAAATTCCAAGCACAGGGTTAGATCTTTCTGGACGTTTTCTCCCAGTTGTTAAGCTTCAAAGATACCATATAATTTTTGTGAAGGGAGGCCACAGTAAAAATATCCCAGGGTTAGAAGTTTCCATTCTCTCTTTTTTTCCTTTCCCACATTTTTCCTCTGAAATTTCTCTTTTCCTTCAGTCATTCACTTTCTCACTGGGATGTGGGAATACTCTCTTTCACCATGGCCAAGTTGCTCTCATTCATTGATTAGTAATGTTGAGAAGCTGGACAACAAAAGTGTTAAGGAAACAAAATCTTCATGTATTTTGCCTGCTGATCACGAAAATCATCTTAAAATTCTCCAATCACATACAGTTCTTTTTAGATATTACGCATCTTTGATGATTTCCTGTTGTTTATAAAGTCGAATTCAAGCCTAAAAAACCATAAAGTTGCAACATGTTATTGGGAAAAGTCAAAGTGAGGCAGTGTCAGTGGTTCATCGTTCACTCGGGAATCTGATGGTTGAAGGGAAGAATCTTTCCTTTAGCCATTGAGGGCTCATCTTCAGGCTGTACCTTTCTCCCCCCCAATGGTAGCAAAGAGAAGAGGGCATGGCCTGGGTGGTGGGGGTCTTTGAGGAGAGAGGCTGCTTTTTTAAGACACCATCTCATGTAGATGTTATCTATGGAGTGAAGTTGCAGGCTGAGTGAACAACCCTCTGGGGTTTATTCTTCTCCTGAGAGTTGGTGCCAGTGATGCAACCAGCCAGAAGGCTCTCCACGGTGCACCTGTAGAAGTTTGAGAGACTTCGGTGACATACTGAACCACTTCAGGCACCTCACAAAGTATAGCCATGGAGGCTCCAGGACAGATCCTTGAAGATGTTAACACCCAGGAATTTGAAGTTCTTGACCCTCTCCACGACTGAGCCCTCAATGAGGACTGTGTCATGCTCCCCTGACTTCCTCCTGAAGTCCACAATCATCTCGCTGACATTGAGCACAAGGTTGTTGTAATTACACGAGCTGATCTATCTCCCTCCTGTACTCTTCCTTATTGTCGTTTGTGATTCTGCCGACAACTGTGGTGTCATCGGCAAACTTGAAGATGGCATTGGAATTGTGCCTGGCCACATAGTTGTGGGTCTATAATGAGTAGAGCAGTGGGCTAAGTACGCATACTTGGGATCAGATGCTGAGTACGAAAATCAGCGGCAAAACATTTTTAGGTCAATTAAACTAACGCAATGTGTCAGCATCATTATGCAATTAAACATGCTAAATTCAGTAAAAGTTAATGTTTCTCTAAATTCCTACGGGATACAGCAAATCTGAAATTATCTTTGTGTTCATCTGGAAGTTGCCTATCATAATCCCCTATTTTTTTCAAGAAGCAAACCTTTTGGAAAAAAAATGTTTTCCAGTGTTATTTGGGGTTCCAACGTAAGGAGAGACTACTTGTCTTGGGAGGCAATGCAATCCAAATTTCCTCGATCATTTCTTGGGATGGGGAATTGGCCCATACCCATTGGGGAATACAATGGGTGGTAATCTGATTGAGAGAGATTGGAAGGGAAGAGGTCGGAGAATCTAGCAGTGGTTCTCAACCTTTTTCTTTCCACTCACATCCCACTTTAAGTATTCCCTATGCCAATAGGTGCTCTGTGATTAGTCAGGGATTGCTTAAAGTGGTATGTCAGTGGAAAAAAAATTGAAAACCACTGTTTTAATCGAACCTCAAAAAAAGACTCATTATGTGCACGGTTTCTTAACTCCAAAGGAAATGAGCCAATGACAATTTTTCTCAAGCAAAATATTTCAGTAACGTGGATTGAAGAGAGGGATTCTCAACCTTCCCTTCCCACCTGAAGCAATCCCTTACTAATCACAGAGCACTTATGGCATAGGGATTACTTCAGGTGGTATGTGAGTGGGAAAAAAAAGTGGAGAACCACTGGTCTAGATCAAGAGTCAGGGTGATGAATTGACTGCTTGAGACTATCATGGATAAATTACTTGGGTAGATCAGTGAGATGTCACAGTGAGATCAGAGAGATGTGTTAGTGATATTCAAATAGGGAGACACTGGAACCAGTGCTCATCTCACCTACACTGGGAGAGGGACTACTGAAGAGTGGAGCTAAATGGCTTTCTGTTGTGTTGTTGGCTTCTCTGGTACATTTCCAGTTCTTGTGGCTCAATTGCTCACTGGATTCGAAAGAGGAACAAGAGACCTCGCCATCAAAGTTCACAATGTGATGTTAATTGCATCTTAATAGCAGATGCAGGTCTGAAGGGAAACGAAGTGACGAGACACAGCTTTGACAACGTCAGACAGAAGGAACTGGCAAAAAAAAGAAAATGACCAGATGAATTTGTAATAGTATGCACTTCTATGTAATGATAGATTAGAACAATCCCTCAAACTGATATATGGTGCAAGGGTGCCACCTGCTGCCGAGAAAGAGAAATGCATTGGCTAAAATATGTTTTTAGTTCCATGTTTAAATAATTTTAGATACTAACTGTCCTTCAGAAAGATTTCTTCTCCTCTGCAGAGGTCACTGACATCTCAATGGGATAAAAACAGAAAATACTGGAAATACTTAGCAGGTCAGGCTGCAACAGTGGAAGAGAAAGAGTATCGTGTGGCACAGTTAACACCTGGAAGGTTATTACAGGGGCAGTGACCCGGGTTTGAATCGCTGCTGACTGCAAGGGGTTTGTAGGTTCTCCCCTGCCACATGGGTTTCCTCTCAAGTTCCAAAGATGTATGGAGTTGGGAGGTTAATTGGCCACATGGGTGTAATTGGGCAGCATGAGCGTGTAGGCTGGAAGGGCCTGTTACTGTGCTGTATCTCTAAATTAAAATGATCACTTCCGATGGTTTGAAGAGGTATTTCAGTGGGAGACTGTTCCAGTTCTGGCAACTGCCTCCAGTATTCTTCCCAGTTTTGTGCTCATGGAACATTCAAATGCTGAAAACAAATCCAGTTTTTAAAAGTTTAGAGCACAGTAATGGCCCCTTCCAGACCACTGGTTCGGGCCACCCATATAACCAATTAACCTTCAAATCTGTACATTTTTTGGAGGATGAGAGGAATCTGTGTGATCATGTGGGGAATGTAGAAACTCCTGACAGGCAATGCTGGGATCAAACCAAGGTCGCTTGTGTGATGAGATGGCTACCTGCCATTTCATCTGTGGCCACTCACTATACAGGTGCACGATTCTTTATACGAATTTCAGATTTTTCCGGATTTCAGAAAGCCAGATTTAAGCCCACCCTTATTGTGCTGCTGTATCCACCCTCACCCCCTTCCAGTCGCCCTGCTGTCCCCCCCCCCCCAATCCCCCTCGCCCACCCAACTCGTGCTGCTGGTCTCTCACCCGCCTGATTCACGCTGCCGGTCTCCTGACTCGCTCTACTGGTCTCTCGCCCGCTTGACTCACGCTGCCGGTCTCCTGACTCGCTCTACTGGTCTCTCGCCCGCCTGACTCACGCTGCCAGTCTCCCAACTCGCTCTACCGGTCTCTCGCCCACCCAACTCGCGCTGCCGGTCTCCTGGCCTCCCGACTCACTCTACTGGTCTCTCGCCCGCCCAACTCATGCTGCCAGTCTCCCCCCTCGCCCACCCGACTTGAGTTGCCAGTCTTCCCCCCCCCAGCCGGCCCAACTCGCGCTGCCGTTTCTCTCCCCATTTGCCAGATTTTGGAGCTTTTCAGATTTTAGATGTATAAAGGTGAGACAATCACCTATTGAATACTTCTGACCTTCCCGGCTAGAGGCAAGGCTGGGTTATGTTTTTTTTGGTTGATTAAAGTTCCACTTCAATCTCATGCTCCACTTGGTCAATGTGTCACTACAGCTTGCACTAATAATAGTTTTGCTCTAACTGCTGTCCAAATTTCTTGAAACAGCCAATGGAAGGGAATTGGAGCATCCAATGATACCTTCCCAATCAACAATGACAAACTCTTCCACGTGCCTTCCTTTGCGGACATGAAGTTTCCCTTCTGCAGCTTGTGAATAGGCCAGTAGGCGGAGTTGAATCCATGGTAAGATCAACCATGATCTTATTGAATGGCAGAGCAGGCCAGATGCTCCTATTTAGGTTCTTGTGAAAGAGGGTATCAGAGATTGACGAGGATGTTACTGGGACTAGTTGGCTTCAATTATAAGGAGAGGCGAGGACTTTTCTCCCTAAAGTGTAGGGTAAGAGGAACCTCACTGAGGTTTATAAAGTTATGAATGGCATAAGCAAAGTAAATAATCATGGTCTTTTTCCCTTGGTAGGGGAATCTAAAACTAGAGGAGATAGAATTAAGGTAAGAGGGGAAAGATCTAAAAAGAGTCTGAGGGGTATCTTCTTCACATTGGACAATGGTGGGTGCCAGAGGAAATGGTAGAGGTGGGGACAACAGTAACATTAAAAAAAATACATTCAGACAGGTCCATATACAGGAAACGTTTGGAGGATATTACGCCACATCCAGGCAAATGTGACTAGTTTGGTCAGCATAAACAACTTGGGCTGAAGTTGGACTTCCTTGAAGTCAAGCTCAATGCTCCTGGACTCAAAATATTAACTTTCAATGGAATGTACCTACATGCAGATATTAGTCTCTAACATAAAAAAATTTCATCTGAAATATTTAAGAGTTGAGAATTAATTTCAAGTTATAACTTTGACGCTACCTATCTCTGTAGATTCTGGAATTAAATCTCATAAAATCATCCTAATTTACCGTGAACAGATCATAGATCTGGAAATCTGAAATTAAAGTCTTCCATTTGATTAGCATTGCGTAACCTGCGTGAACGTTACCAGCACCGCTTAATGACGTTATCTGCTACAAAACAAAATCTGGTGCAGTAGCTTTACTCCCAAACGAACCCAATGCCTGATTCGACCACAAGAACAAGGAAGAGGCACCAACGCGTACCCCCATGTCCCCTGATGATCATCTTTTGTCTGTATCCTGTGGGCTGCCTTCAAGAAAGTGAATCTGAGGAAAGCATATAGTTTGGATAGAGAATCCAGCTAAGCATTAAATCTGTGCTGATCAACTACCAACGCATTCACGGATATCTTCAGCATCTCACTCTGGCAGGGCTTGGTACCCAGTCATTTCAAACAGGTGCCTATCGTACATCTAAAATCCAGAAGGCTCCAAAATCCGGCAAATGGGGATCAGCAGTTAGGGGAGGCGGCCAAGGGATTGCGGTTGGGGGAGACTGGAAGTGGGTGGGGGGTGGACACGGCAGTACAATTCAGGTAGGCTTTCCGAAATCCAGAAAAATTTGAAATTCGGAACACACTGTCCCCCAAGGGTTCCGGATAAAGGATTGTGTACCTGTTCTGGTACCCAAGAATTGTGTGGTAACCTGCCTAAATGACTATCGACCAGTGGCAAGCACATCAAAAGGCTGGTGTTTGAGCACTTCAGTGGCGACCTAGATCTATTCCAATTCGCTTATCATAGCAACAGGTCTACGGCGGATGCCATCTCACTGCCTCTACATAAAATCCTGGAACACCTGGGATGCTCTTTATCGACTAGTTTGGCATTTAGCACCATCATTCCCTCAAAACTGATCAGCAAACTCCAAGACCTGGACCTCAACACCCCACTGTGTAATTAGATCCTTGATTTCCTCACCCCAAACCCACAATCAGTGAGAATTGGTAAGAGCATCTCCTCCACAATCTCCAGCAGTACTGGAGCACCACAGGGCTGCGTTCTTAGTCCTATTCTCTAGTCCTTTACACCTACAACTGTGTGGCTCAGTACAACAACATCACTATCTACACATTCACTGACGATACCATGGTGGTGAGTTGCATAAAAAGGGTCGTTAAGTCAACATACAGGAGGGAGATTGAAAACTTGGCTGAATTATTTGGATAGCAAGAAACTGAATAGGGTTAATCAACATGGCTTTGTGTGCGATAAGTCATGTTTAATTGAACTTAAGAGTTTTTTGTGGAGGTTACCAGGAAAGTTGATGAAGGAAAGGCTATGGATTTTTTCATCATGGACGTTAGTAAGGCCTTTGACAAAGGTCCCACATGGGAGGTTAATCAGAATCAGATGCTCGAAATTCATGGTGAAACAATGGCTGGACAGAAGCCAGAGAGCTTCTCAGACTGGAGACCTGTGACTAGTGGTGTGCCTCAGGGATCGGTGCTGGGACCAATGTTGTTTGTCACCCATATCAATGATCTGGACGATAGTGTGGTAAATTGAATCAGCAAGTTTGCAGATGACAAACTTTGACAAAGATTGGAGGTGTTGTGGACAGCAAATAATGTTTTTAAAACTTCCAAAGGGATCTGGACCAACTGGAAAAATTATCTGAAAAATGACAGATGGAATTTAATGCAGACAAGTGTGAGGTGTTGAATTTTGGAAGGACATGCATGGTAAATGGTAGGGCACTAAGGAGTGCGGTAGAACAGATGGATCTGGGGGGATACATAAACATAATTCGCTGAAAGTGGTGTCGCAGGTGGACAAGGTTGTAAAGAGAACTTTTGGCATAATGGGCTTCATAAATCAGTATTGAGTATAGGAGTAGGAATGTTATGGTAAAGTTATAGAAGACATTGGTGAGCCCAAATTTGGGGAATTGTGTGAAGTTTTCATCACCTAACTACAGGAAAGAGTGCAGAGAAGACTCGAATGTTGCCCTGACTTCAGGAAATGTGTTACAGGGAAAGGTTAAATGGTTAGGACTTTATTCTCTGGACTGTAGAATGAGGGGAGATTTGATAGAAGTATTTAAAATTATGAGGGGGATAGGCAGAGTAAACATAGGTAGGCTTTTTCCATTGAGGGTAGGTGAGATACAAACCAGAAGATAAGGATTAAGGGTGAAAGGGGAAAAGTTTAAGTGGAACTTCACACAGAGAGTGGTGGGAGTGTGGAACAAGCTGCCAGCTGAAGTGGGAATGTGCACTCAATTTTAACATTTAAGAAGAATTAATGGGAGAGGAATGGAGGGTTTATGGTGCAGGTCAATGGGACTATGCAGAAAAATGGTTCGGCCTTTCCATGCTGCAATGTTCTCGGTTCTAAGAGGAAGATGTGTCCAGCAGAGGGATTGTTGGTGGCAAAGATTGCAGAGAATATGTTTGATGTGGCAGGCTGGTAATTGAGAATGATGTGCGTCTGTGCTTGGGGGTGAGGGCCAAAGATGCCAGGAAAGCTTGTTTTGACAAAGCCTTTATTGCTCATGCAAGCAGGTAAAATGAAGTACAAAATGACTTAGTAGGGAGGCAACTGGCAAGTTTTGTTGATAAAAATGCCAATCTCTGTGGTGCTGCTCAATCATTTCTAAATCACTTTTTCTGTTCCCCATTTGAATGGGTAGGCAGGCAGATGTGTTCACAGAAATTTTCCCTTTTACAAGAGAATTATTCATTTGTCCTACACAACTTTTAGTGTCTCAAATGTATCCTTAAACTTTCACAGATCTTTTCCTTGAGTGTGGCAGTGACAGGTTCCTCCAATGCACCAAGCCCTTCCTCATTACTCTGTCAGCTAGAGTATTCTTCTGATAAAATGCTATCATTTGAGTGTTATTTAGGATTTTGCTGCATCCCCAGTATTCATAACAGAAATGGAAAAACAACAAATGCTACTTTGCTTAAAAAAAAATTAAAACTGGCTGCATTTGTATGCTGGTTCTGTGGTCTTTGAGGCGATTGGCAAGGCTGTAGCAGGGATTGCAGACTATTCCATTGATGGGGCAAGAGGACCAAGAGGATGAGTACCTTATGAATAGTATGTTTATTCTGCCTGATGTCAGGAATTTAATGTTTTCCAGCATCATCCAAATGATTCTTCATTTTGAGCATCATGGCCCAAGAATTCCCAGAAATCAGTTGGGGTGTAAGCTTCCCTTACCCCCCCCCCAGGATGGTAGAGAAGATCTTTGAATATTTTTATGTTTGAATTCTAATGTGGAAAAAAATTATAGGCAGAATATTAGGAGTCTTGTGTCAAACATGTAAATGACATGATCTATCCACAAGAGGCCAACAGTGCATGTTAGCCTCGGTAACGTTG
Organism: Narcine bancroftii; assembly: GCF_036971445.1. Lineage (NCBI taxonomy): Eukaryota > Metazoa > Chordata > Chondrichthyes > Torpediniformes > Narcinidae > Narcine > Narcine bancroftii. Next base: position 160,439,405 of record NC_091470.1, read on the forward strand.
GCCAAGGAGAGAACATTGGTTTGCTGGCCCTGCTCTGGACTTGAGGAATTTTATGGAGACAGTTGGCACTTTGAGATGTCTGCTATAGATATGACTGAATTTTTACAATGAAGATTAACATTTCTTTGATATCACTTTTATTCTTCTAAGAGCCTGGTGACAGAATAAATTATTAACTACCATCTACATGAAGTGACAAGTTCCAACTCAAAACTATGAACAACAGTGGAGAGAATGGTGACTAAGGGCAGAAAGCCGGTGAGTGCACCTGAGCAACAGTTTAGAGGTGGTGATTTACTTTTCTCTCTCTCAATATTCAGCATCTCCTCTTCACCCATTCCAGCTGAATAAGGGTCAAGCTTTACTGTAACCCAGCAGTAACCTGTGGATATTTTAAAAAGTAGATATTTTTTTTTTTTAAAAAGTATACATAGTATTAATAAGGCACAGGTGAAGGCCCTGAAGTTCATTGGGCCAGTGTCAGTCTCTTTTGGCATGATCTTTATGCTTTTATCCATATCCCATTCACCACATCCACAAACATTTGATGAATTTTGGAAATAAAGTGAGGAAGCGAACAAAATGACTGGAGACAGCTCCTTGGATCAAAAAGTTAGAATTGGTACAGAACCAAATGACCCAGGTAACTGGATGCAGTTAAAACAGGTGCAAGAAAGTGGAGCACTAAACCACACAGTGCCAAGCCCCTGCTCTGAGGAGCCAAGATGTTGAATTTGGACAAAATGATGCATTATTACACAAGGAAAAACACTATACAATGTATATCACAACACTCCACCTTAATTCTTGCTCCTCTTTGAAAACCTCCCATGTTCAAATTGGTGTAGAACCAGATTATTTTTAAAAAAGCTTTTTCAGATGTGACAATGACTGATCTGCTGAGTTTCTCCAGGAAGTTTTGTTGGGTAATACAAGTAGGTGTTGGTTCATTTTTCTCCCCCAAATTTCACATTCACTTGTGAAGGTCCACAAAATGTGCATTCAACTTGTGCAGGAGTAGGACATATTCTTTTGTTTTAATACGTTTCATTGTGGAGGAAAAAAAATGTGCTCCCAAGTCTTATGGCTCTAAATGTCCTTTTGCGTTGTGCACTAGATACGAGAGGAGATTTAAGGCTTCAAGGTAATCCTCCACTGGCATCTTCTCTTCCTGAAAAAAATATTTTTCTTCAGGATAATAAAGCAATAATTTAGAAATTGATACAAAGAGAGGTGAGGGATACTTCCTCAACTGCCGACCACAGCCTCGGATCAAGTGTTAAAAAAGTGGGGAGTAAAAAGAACTAGTGGTGGGAATTTCTCTCTTAGTCCAGGAACTGTAGCAAGACTCATGGAACAAAGAAAAAGCTTGGGTTGGTAAGAACCTAGCAAACATTTCTCCTTCCATCTGACAACACCCCACAAACTTGCAACCTCTACTTGCACCTTGCTGATGTGCGATCACTACCACCAAGGGAAACAGCAGCAGGTGCAAGGCATCATCACAGGTTGGAAGTTAAAAGATGGAAACGTATCATTGGTTCTAACTCTACGTAACACCACTCCAGCAATGCTCCAACAGTAATGATCACAAGGTTCAAAGTAGACATTCCCACCACTTTCTCAAAGGTTAATTAGGGAAAAGCAATAAATGTTGGCTTTTTCCAATCATATTCAAAATATTAAAGGATCTGTAAATGCTCTTTTCCACCCCATCCTTTCCTTCTATGATACCAATAGACAGAATTATTATTCTGCCTTTCTTTTCAGCCGGCTTTGAATACATATTGAATATTATCCTGTGGGCTAGCAATGCTGCAACACAATAAGTCAGGGGTTCTCAACCTTTCTCTTTCCACTCATATCCCACTTTAAGTAATCCCTATGCCATCGGTGTTCTGTGATTGGAAAGGATTGCTTAAGGTGGTATGCGAGTGGGAAGAGCAGGTCTAGACCCAATTGTTACTGAAATATTTTGCTTGAGAAAATTTGTTATTGGCCCATTTCCTTTGGAGTTATGAAACCGTGCACATAACAAGTCAAAACAAGGGTTTTCAAACTTTTTCTTTCCACCCACATATGTAAGCAATCCCTGACTAATCACAGGGCCCCTATGGCATATTTAAAGTGGTATATGAGTGGAAAGAAAAAGGTTGAGAACCGCTGACTTACGACATAGGGAATGCTTAAGGTGGAATGTTAGAGTCACTATTTGCCAAATGCTCCACGTGTGATCCAATTCCATCACCACTACTGTGGCCAGCTATCTTTTTTTTTAGGATTTAAAATACTATCTAGAAAACATCCTAAATATACATTATTTTACAATTACACGTTACTTCATAAAATTGCACTGCATCATAAATGGGATCACCAACACAAGTTTCCCTCCCAAAGCTGCACACTTTCCCACCTGGAAATAAAAATTCCATTTCTTCATTGTCACTGGGTCACATCCTGGAATGCCTCCCAATAAACCTGTGGGATACCCTCACCCAACAAACTTGGGAGTGGATCAGCAAAGCAGCTTATCATGAACTTCTCCTGGGCAATTTGTGGTCTGGGGCATTGTTGGTGATGCTCAGTCAACCTACCCTTGTATCTCATCTCCATAATGTGCACAATTATTTTTGAGAGAAAATGCTCAGAATTCATCAAGACAATGCAGCAATAATCTGGGTATGGAAACATTCTACACATTTATTCTCACAGCCCAAATTAAAATAAACCAAAAAAAAAAATTGAAAATTAACAATGCAATGAAGGAATTACAAACATCAGACACTGCCGCCTGAAAACACAATTTAAATAATTTTAAATATATTCTATGTTATTTAATTACTACAAACACTTCATACATTTTTTTTTATTTCAACAAAGTCCCCACAAAAAAGAAACATAAAACAGGAATGGTTTTGAGAGTGGGAGAGCCAAAGTGGCATGGACTTCGCAAAAGAAGTTGATTACAAATTTTAATTTTAAAGAGGTAGATCAATTTTAAGTTGAGAACAGAAATGGGTGTGTGAAAAATAGTATCTCCCTCTCCCCCCCCACCCCCCCACTTCAAGTCAAAAATTCATCCACAAAATTACAGTAGAAAGTGAAAGAGTCTCGAGAGGAGAGATGACTTCCTCAGAGATAAGGGGAGAAAGAAGTTCAGGTGGTGGGAGAATAAAGCTAAACAAAATTCACCATTTGAAGCCCAGGGATAAAAGAACTGCAGCAGTGTTTTGAAGGACAGGACCTGGTGAAAACCATTTTGTTAGCAGTCCTGTGCAACATTTTCAGTCTGTTGTTTCTAGGTGCACTTACCATTCCAAATGGCATCTCCACAACTTTACAGTGGGGAAAGAGAATGAGGGAGGAGCTGGGTGCCAGAGACAGCCTTGCACGAACATTGTCCCTTTCAACCTTAACAGCGAGGTCCTTTAAACTTAGATATCATTTCTTCCCCCCCACCCCAAAAAAAATACATCAGAAACAACAGACAGAACCGAATTTCAGGCCAGTTTGGTGACAACTGTCTCTGTCATTTCAAAAGGATACTTCTTAATGAAGACTCATATTTCCATTTGCTTAGGTGACCATGCACAGCCTGTAGCCTTACAGTTTGTAATAAAAAAATTCAATTTCACAAAGTGCATGCCAAATATGGTCTCTTTTTCTGCTCTTCCAGTCTTGTCCATAGGCTCCACATTTGCATAAGATCTGGTGCTCAGACAGAATTGAAACATTTTATTAAATATAATGTTTCCTGTTTGCAGAAATTTGCATCAGCTCACTGGAAGATCTGGCTGAAGCAAACATGACTGATAATCAGATTTCTTTCAATCCATCATGACCCAATCTCTTAGACCTAGTTCAATGGAAAACCAGGTTCAAAGTCTTTGTTTTGGGTCAGTCAAGGAAAGGCAGAGTAACGAGGATGTTACCTCACCATCTTCAATGAAGAAACCTAAAAATGAAAACAAAGAGTTTTGGATTTGTATCAAGTTTTTTTTTTTTTTTGCAATTGTCCCTTCCACTTTAGTTAGAATGAAAATCTATTTTTAAAATGGGTTTTTTGTTACAATTGTGGGTTATAATTACTTCAAAAATAGATTTGAAGGCATCTCAGTTACATAGACTTGACTGATGCTGCCTTTCCACTGTATTATTCAAGACTGAACACCAGAGGGCATCAGTGATTGAAACACAAAGATCTCTTGAACACCAAGAGAAACCACAAATAAACCAGATCTGTTTAAATGTTGACAACTCTGCTCAGATCTGCCAGCATTTACTAACGTAACTAAACAGAAGTTCAAAACACTAGAGCAAAAGTGGAAGCCTGAACCTCTACTCAGGTCAAGCAGATTCCACACTGGATTCTTCTCAGTAGGAGCCATTGAGCCTGTAAAAGCTTTCAATTAAAATTGTTGGATATTCTCAGAGTATATAGGTATTTTCTCACCACACCCCCCCCCCCCCCCCCCCACCGCCGGACAGACGTGATTTAAATCCATTTAATAGGTTTTGGTTTTATAGTATTTTAAAATGTCTCACTTTAAAATATTTTTAATTTTTGAATTGCTTGAAGTGTACATTGAACATGGAGACATAATCACAGGAATTCAGTCGCCAGGACTGGTTCCAACTAATTTTGATCAGAAAACCCAATACTTGGGTTCCCAGATACATGCTTCAGCAAGCAAAAGCAGTTGGCGACAGACCTCTGAAGATCACAGCTAATATCAGAATAAGTTATCATTCCTCCTCGTTCCCAGAGTTTTTTTTTTTAATTTCTTTTTGCCTCTGAACAGCTTGACACAGTTTTGAGCTTAACATTGTAGCCTGGTTAATTCTGAACTATAAATGATAAATTGGATACCATGTTACTTTCAATTGCTCCATTTGTCATGCATGCAAAGACATGAAAGGATAACTTATGATCATAAGATAATATTGATTCAGTCCAATTGAAAATGACATTAAAACTGCAGTAGAAGAGTACATACAGTACATCGTACCAAAATTAAATTATAGTTGTTTGTAAAAGGAATAATTAAATGGTGTGGAGACAGTATAATTAAATTTTAAAATGCTACAAGAATTTGTATATTGTGGAAATGAGGAAAAAGCATTCAAAAAATTTAGTCTTGTGCATATAAAATACCAGTAAACCGAAACTAGACTGTTATTCCAATTTTTGGATTTTAGATTAAAATTCTCTCCAATTCAGAATTACTCAATTCTATTCTTTATAGCTATATCAATTGTGTACTACAGTCAGTATTTATCCCGACTGCACTAATAATCCTTGTTATCAAGCAACTAATTTCTTTTTCAAAGAATTTATGAAATCTGCTTCAATCATTTGTATGAAAATGTCACACTCCAGTGAAGAAATATACTCCAATCTTTCCTTAATTCTTGGTGGAATCATGAAATTATTCTTGCTTATTACTGTCTCATTAATCTGTTTGAATAAAAATCAATAAAATGCTAATCCCCAGGCAACGTATTAACTCCAGCAAAAATAGTGCTAACTTTTCAAATCTCTATTAGTATTCTCATAAATTTAGGATATCTATTTCACTTCATTTTACTTCCTCAGGATATATTAAACAGCAAAATACATCTGAGCTTTCTGCACAACAAAAGCACGGAATAATTTGACATTTTTCCCTTGTTTTTCTATTTTACAAATTATTATACAAACTCATTATTGTCACCATCAGTTGCCTTGAATTATGGAAATATATTTAAGGGTGTGGGATTGTTGAAGGCCACAAAGAGCTGGGATGTGTATAAGAGCTACAAATCCCACATCTTTAATGATGCATATATTCGTGATTCGAGGTACCTGATAATAATACTGAGTTTCGCCACCTACATTGTATACACAATAGCAAAATTCTTCCTTGCTGCAGTCAAACAGGTACATTGAAGAAAACAAGTTTACATTAAACTAAATTAAAAAGAGATAGCAAGTACAAATGATAGGTAATAAATATTCTCAGTTACCATCCAGAAAAAAAATTGCATTGTGCAGTTGAGTCTTTTTGTGGTGTCACAGTGGTTTTTGATTAATGTAGCAAGTGGAGGCTCCACTTGCTGCTGAAGTAAAGTTCTTCAACAGTTTTGTAGCTCCAGTGAAAATACTGTGATTCAATATCTGATCACTGCAGGGCATTCCTTTAAATTTTTCTACTCTGAATATTAGCCTGTCCGTCAACCCATTTAGAATCCTTACACCAATTTGAACATTTTTTTTAAATTTAGTATCAGCAAATTACTTGCTTTCTACCCAGATAACAAGATTAATTCTATTACTTACCATTGTGATACATCACTCTACACTCTAGGGCGTCTTTCATCCACCTCGATCTTTTTTCGTACCTTTCGCTATTCTCCTCACCGTGCCCCATCCCATATAATTCCATGAGTAATTAACTTTATTGAAGGCCAGCAATTATAAGCAGGCAACATTTAAAAAAAAAATCCTTCAATTTCTACCTCCTCCCCAGAAGGTTTTATAAAGGTCTCCAAATAAGGGCTGACGTTGTTTGATGATTTAACAAATTTCTCTGATTTATAGACGGTGGTACTACACCAACAGAAACAAAGAGACAATTTTCCAAACTGACGCCTTGATCCTTAAGATTTAAAGATGAAACTAATCTTACTTGGAATTTGTCCACTGACAAACTTAATTTTTATTAACATAATTTCAATTTGAATGATCAGTTTTAATCTGCTCCACTCTTGGTGATTCTCAATGACAAGTACTGTCATCAAAACTTAACCCCTTTATATCCAAATGGCTCTTCTACCATATCCATCTTTTGGCTTAGCTTTTCTGCAAAAAAGCCTTTATTATATTATACAAATAGATTTGTTAAGAAAAACAACCAAAATCCAAGGCAAGTTGGAGTTCAATACATTTTCTTTTTATGACATTCACAGGAAATGAGATAGTTTTAAAAAAAACAGGTTTTATTTTTACAGACATTTCCTTATGCTTATTGGAATTGAACACTATGACAAGACATTATTTTACTCCTAAAATGAGTAAAAATATAATTCCATATTCAAAGCAACTTAATATTTCAATTACATTTAAGTTGCATCACTCATACCAAGTTGATATCGGGATTACCACCTAATTTAAGACGTGACTGGTTTACTTGGGCCAACTTTTAAGTTTTTAAAGTATTTTTCATTGTGTGATGACATTGTTTAATGTATTGTATATGTTGAACGTTGAGTTGGTGGGGGGGGTGAAGGAGGGAGGGAAGGGAGAGAAAATGACTGCGTATATTCAAGAGGGAAATGTTTATGTGTATTTTGGTCAATATGGTTCAGTGTGAAAAATTTAAAAAATTTTTAAATTTAGATATACAGCACAATCACAGGCCCTACAAGCCACCCAATTAACCTACAAGACCCAACGGTTTGAAGGGTGGGAGGAAAGCACCTGGAAGAAACCCACAAAGACATGGGGAGAATGTACAAACTCTTTGCAGACAGCGTCAGATCTGAACATGCGACTCTGGCACTGTAACAGCATTGCGTTAACCGCAATGCTAGTTGTGCCATCCTTTGGGCTCCATCCTGTGATAAAATTCAAAAGCAGCAAGATCTTTTCCCTTTTAATCACCATTTTCTAAGGATTTTCAAACTTCTTCAACTTCCTACCTCCATTCAAAATTAGCAGTACACTTTTCTATTTGCTAACTCCTCCCTCCCCACACCCCCTCAGTTCCAGAGAAAGATATCCTCACAAGGATCAACCCACGTTCAGGATTTATTTTTTTTTTTTTTTTTTTTTTAAAATTACAGTTTCTCCCAAAATTTCCAATAAATTGAAGACGAGAAAAGGAAGAGGGGCCCTTCCCTTTTTGTGACTACTGCAACAGATATAACCAATGATTTATTTGTGAGCCCTTGACGGAACTGATCAAATTGAATTATGCAAGGCAGCTAGACACAGGTGATTAGTTCAGTTTGACAACTTAAAATCCTATTAATTCACCTGGACACTCTCTGATGATGATCCCTGGTTCTCCTGGGCATCTTCCATCTCATTGTCATTGCCGTCAGTAACCGCTGGAGCCCCACTTCGTGTAACAGCTCCTGGTCGAATTTCCTTGGTCTTCCCCATGTATCTCCCTGATCTTTTTTGTTTGACCACATTTGCCTTCCGCTGCCAAACAACTTTCTTATTCTTCATTCGGAGGTACAGCCGTGGGGAAGCCATGCTCGTTGTGGAAGAAGACCGCTGTCTGGGATCAGATTTTAACCGCTTTCCCTCTGCTGGTGATACCTTAGTTGACCTTACTGGACTTGCAGTCCTGGAGGCTATTGGCGACGTGTTAGGCTTCTTTGATTTTACTGAAGGCACGGACCTCATGCGTTGCTGCAACTTTGGAGCTGAAGCAATGGGGTCAGTTTGCAAAGGTCCCAACATCCTTCCTCTCCTTTTGCCCAACAGAACTGGTGTACTTTGCAACTTGATTTCAGTATCTGCAGTCCTCCTGCGTTGGCCACCTCCCTTGTCACTGTTGGCTGGCGAGTGAGAGCTCGACCCTTTTGAAGGCGGGGAGGCTGGTTTCTTGGGACAACTATATGTTACATGTTTGTTCAGACTTCCTAAGTAGGTGAAATCTTTCTCACAATAAGGGCAACTATGACTTTCCGAGCTCCTGCTTTTCAATATGGCTTTCTCTTTGGCAGATGATCGGTTCTTCTGCGAGATTGCCTTTTGCACCAATTTATTCTTCTTCGTTTTCAGAACATCCATTTTAATCTTGCTCATGGTCACTTTTGGCTTTGTCTCAGTTTCAAAATTAAGCCGTTTTGGCTGGCCCATTCGGCGGATGGTGTTCTGCTTGACTGGATCTCCGGCTATTGCCCCATTTTTCTTCCACACTTTCCTTTTCAGTGGAATTGCGTTCTTCTTTGGGGTGTAGCGCTTCTTGTCACTGGCAGACGCGCAGGCCAAGATGTGTTTATGAAGTGCGGGCATGTTATCAAAGCTCTTGCCACATTTTGTACAGTGGATGGCTGTGCTGAAGGTTTGAGGGATGTTGTGTGTGGTAAAATTTACAGCTGATGACACAGCACTGCCAGAATTACGGTTATGATATTGAAATGGAGGGGGCTTGAAACTGGGGTAACGTTGATTGAGACCCATACGGACATCAGGGCCTTTTGGTTTTATTCCAGATGCCATCACCTTTATTGTAGTATATAGTTCCTCTGTTAAGTCACTAGAATCATCGTCATCTTCCTCTCCCTCTCCCTCTTGTGGGGGTGGTGGTGGTGGTTCTGTGGCACCTTCTTCTGTGGACGGGCTGAGACAACTGGTGGCTTTAACTGGGTCTGTGAAGTTCTGAGGCCTCAACATTCCCTTTTCCAGTTCTATGTGTGTACATTGTTGGTCAGGATGCAAGTCACTCTGATGATGCTCCAAGTTACAAAGGAATGCAAACTCCTTTTTGCAGATGGAGCACACAAAAATCTTGCCCACTCCATGCAAAGATGTCCGATGCTCAGACAATGCACTGGCCTCTTTGAACAGCTGCACACAAAATTCACACTTAAAAGGCCATTCTTCAGCATGAACCAACAAATGCTGGGCAAGGTCCTTTATAGAAAGGAATGGAGCTTCACAGACATTGCACTGAAAGCTTTTGGTGAATGCCATCTCAGGCTTTTCTTCTTGTTCTGCTGTGGGCGGATTGTTTTCTGTATTCTCTTCTTCAGCACAGTTTTTGATGAGCATTTCTTGGGGGGATTCTGGTTCAATGGTGGGTGGATGATTATTGCTCATTTCAGGTTCACTGTCCGTGTCTGGATAGCCCTCGTCTTTAACCTCTTCCTTAATGTTTATGCTGACTGGGGACAAAGCAGGAGTTATTGACTGCAGGACTTGGGTCACAGACTCTGGGAGGGGTGATGGTACAGACAGGACTGGAGGAGGAGGAGACGGAGCAGGGGTTGTCACTGGAGTTGTGGTCATAATTGAAGTTGGGGTTGAAACAGGATTAGGTGGGGCCTCTACTTCCAAGCATGGCTGAGTGTCCTCAGAGTCTTGTCTCATTGTGCCATTATATTCATTCATAAGTACCTTTTCCAAAACAGAGGTTGTCGGCTTCTTCTTTCTACTGCTGCATGAAACTTGAGCCCCAACACTTCCCATCTCCTCTTTGACTTCATTTTCACCACACAACTTCTTATGCAAACTTAAATCTAGGATGGCTATACCAGGTCCATCCACTTCTGTCTTTAGATCAGATTGTAGCTTAAAACCACTGGACAAATCCAGAGGCTGGTGGGCACAGAGATTAGCCAGAGGTCTGTTGGCAGCATATTCCTTAGAAGCAGTTATTTTGCATATTTCAAGACTCATTGGACTAAGGGTTTCATCTCGGCTGGAGAGACTCCAGGCAGGCGAGCTGCTCTGGCTTTCAATTTTTGACACTTTCAGTCCAGGCACATTTTCATTCCATATACGTACAAAGTCAGAGTCCTTTCCAGTGCTGCTTAGTACTGGACTGTGCTGTGGAGAATTTGGCGGTGAACTTGTTCTCCTCTTGAATCGGCCAAATCCCATTGGTGCTGTTGTTGATGTTGAAGGAATGACTGATCCATCTGGAAACAGAGTTGATCTTGGTGAATTATTTTCTTGTATCTGAAGGAGCTGCTTAAGCTTAGAAGACAGGCTACATTTTTCCTGATGTCCACTCAAACTGAAAGTAGTCTGACCACAAAATGGTGAGACAACTGGTGATATGGTTTCGACACCAAGCTCAGTTTTAGTCTTTGGAAACGGAGGGGGGCTAGTCGTCCGCCTTCTTTTGGGACCTTTCAGATCACTGTCATTCAGTTCATTCAGAAGAGAATGAGTTACTGGAATTTGAGTTGCGGCCTTAAGATTCTGAGGTGATTTTTCAGTCACAGGATACAGCACAGAAGGCAGCCCAAAAGGATTTGTGCAAGTAGTGTCAACCTCAATCACCTCACAGTTGCTGGTACTGCTGTTTGACTCAATTTTCCCGTCAATATAGTAGTTCAAGTTTTCAGAGATGTTACTGGAAACATCCATGATGTATGCTTGACACTCATCATTTTCCTCTTCCTCCTCCTCCTCCTCCTCGTCGTCGTCGTCATCATCTTCAGTTTCTGTGCTTGTAACATGAAACCCTCCGGCAGCCCGAGTTTGATCAGATGATAGATCCTGGTCCTCTGCAGAGCCCTTTCGTCTCATTCGAATGCCCTTAGCCAAAAGGTGACGCTCATGAATACGACGCTGGTGCCGGCGCAAGTTGGTATAGGAACCAAAAGTCTTTTTGCACAGTTTGCATGGGTGTTGGATTTTTGGTTCACAACTCTTTGAGACAGAATTGTCCATATTTGGAGCTGATGTCTCAGAATCTGTTCTCTGATAATTTTCCAGAGCCGTTGGGCTTTCCAGTCGGCTTGAAGGATCAGGACAGATGTCGATTGCTGTTTTATCAAAATCAAAATCAAAATCACCCTTTTGATGTTGTCCAGATATGCTCACTTTCAAGGTGGGCTTTTTCTTGGGCCCAGCTTCGTGACGACGTTCATGGCGTCTCATATTGATGTGGGTCCCAAAGGCTTTACCACAATACCTGCACTTGAACGTGAATCCTTCTGTTGATACGTGGATATGCTGGTGACGTTCCAGACCTTGCTTTGTGGTAAATCTGCGCTCACAATTTTTGCAGGGAAACATATGTGTTTCTTCAGTGTCTTGCATTCCGTTCTGATCTCCTTTTGGTTTCTGCTTCAAAGATTTAATGGAAATTTTCTTTTTTGGGAGATTCTCAACAGAATTTTCTTCAGGCATCGTTTCAGTCTCTTGGGACATCAGTAGGTCCTTTGGTTGAGGCAGAACCTTCTGTGTAACAATTCTGTGAACTACGAATCTCTGTTCTGATAAATTGGCTTGTGAACCACAAGGTTCATGCTTCTGAGAACCTGATTAAAGAAGTAAATTATGACAAGGTAAATTTATCATCACGCCAGCACTGATCAATTTTCTGTGTTTCACAAACATTTACAATTCAATTCTGGAAAAATTAATGGAAACTCCTGTCATTCTACTTCAGTTTAATTGAAGGGTTGTTGGTGTTAACACTGCATTGTGGATTTAGGTTGGTTCTGAGATCAATTGAAACACCTCTCAGAACATTTAAGTTGCACTCCTTAAAAGCTATCAAAACGGCATTAATATACTAAAATACTTTTAGTAGCGATATTGGTTGTACAACCTAGTCAGTTAAAGAACAGCTCAGGGTCATTCTGCAAGTAACCGTGACTTTCAACCTTCAATTGGTGATCTCATCACCAGTGCTGAATTATCAGAGGTCCACATGAAGGAAGAAAAAATTTAGAATATGCAGAATGAACTTCTGTGTTTGAAGCAGCTACATAGGTTCCACTTCTAACATAAATGCTTATGCAGTACTTTGGGCATAGAGGCTCCCTTTCTTACACTGCAGAACAGCTATGAGGACATGAAGTCCAAAAAAGTGAAAAAAATTAACTTGCAATATCAATTTTTCTAAACACCAAACCAATAATACATTTGAAAATGTAGACATTGTACAAACATCGTTTGTGTAAGCAAACAAGAAGCTATTGCATCTCATGTCCATCTTTGACTCACTCCTCAGATAGAGGCAAAAGTTTTGTGGCTCCACTAACTAATATTAGAAAAGTCATTGGGAGAACACAAATCCATAGGATGGACAGAAGTGAAATATTCATTTGTGGTTCTAGCTATTATTTTCTATTCAGTTACTGTTGGTAAAAGTGTTTATGGGATCAAACTGGTAAAAATGCAGGAATTAATTTATAATTTTTCCCTAAACTTCGAGAACCATGTTAATCTCCTTGGAGGAATTTAAAAATGTAAATGGTTAGAACAGTATGGTGGGCGGTGTCTTCTTGGCAATCAGGTTTCTTTCCTTTACTTTTCTCGTTTTATTTCTTTTCTTGCTTTTTTTCTTCTTATTACTTCTTTCTTTACTTGGGTTTTTTGTTAGAGGGAGGGGGTTGGGGTGGGATTTGGAGGCTTTATACCATCATGCATAATGGAACTGACATTAATATTTAATTATTGTATTTTGCTATGATTACATGTATGGATAAAAAAATTTAAATAGTCAAAAAAACGTGATAAAAATGTTTTTCCACAGGTAGCAGACACAGCTGTCCAATGAAAGCAAGCTCCAGATAAGATCTATTTGAAACAATTCCCTTTCTAAACCCCAGTTAAAACCAAATGTCTTCAGAAATGAGAAGTGGAAGACAAAAAAAATACCTTTGTGTAAAACTTGCCAATTAAAACTAGGTGGAAAATAAAGTACACTGTAAGGTACTACTTGTTCTCAATTGGTACTGTTGTCATGTCATTTCCCTGAAAAGAACTGATTGCAGGCACATCCATTCTCAAAGGTTATTACAGTTTGGTATTACTCAATTTCTGAGTTTTCTAATATTTGTAGCACTAACACTGGAAAGGAAATGATAATTGGGCACCCAGTTATTGCAAAACAAAGATACTTTTGAACACAAAAGTGCACACAAATGAAGAGAGTCATCTAACATTTTCCCTTTGACCATTTGAACCCACAAGTGAATAACCAATTTAGAATAGTTAGCATTCTTAACTACGGAGGCAAAGGTGATTTTGATGCCTTCACTCCACAATTTCATACTTTAACGAATGGCGCTCAAACGGCGCGCACGCACGCGCGCACACACACACAGCCAAGCATGTTGCAAGTGAGAAACTCAAATTGTTGAAATTAAAGCACAGAAGGAAACAGAAATCAACTGTGTGTAGCAATGAAATTGCCTACTCCATTTCCAAATCCTTCTTTTTCCTCTGTATTCTTTTTAAATGCTTGCTCATTTAATCTAAACCTGTTTTATTCCATCTTCCCCACAACCTACAAACAGAAGAGTTTGCATTCTGGTAACACTGATTTTTCTTTTGTTGCCTAACTCTTCTGCAAGAGCCAGATGATTCAATTTATCAACTAATGGATATTCTTTTCACATTTTCTTAAATTACACGATTAATCTCTGTTGTATCCCTTATGGAAATGTAATGAAAAGTAATAGCTGTCACTGTATACAATCCTCCAACAAAGCCACTAACTCACATTCAATGCAAATTGGCAGAAAACAAATCTTGTCTGCCTTCTTGCACCGTTCATCTGCACCACACTCTACTTACTCCAAGATATCTTTTTTTCCTTCATTCTCACAATACTTCCTTCCCTAATTCTTTTTCTTCAGAACATTTTCCATACTTTTCTGCATTGAATTGCAGCGCTATTTACTGCCATTCCACATGTTCTTGAAAACTGCTTCACCCTCAAGAAAGATGAAGAAAAGTTCTCTTTCGTGTCTGTTATCTAATTACTAGTCAAACACTCCATAGAATAATTAAATCCAGAACTGGAAAACAATCATTCTATTACCATCTAATTGATCGCAATCTCTTGCTCTTTCTTTGTCGCTTTAATTTTTCTGCCTTAGTGTATTCGGTTTTGCATCTTACCATTGGATCTGCTTTAACTTGCTATTTAGTGCATTCCATAAAAGGACTGCAGGACAAAGTACATGCAATGGATGTTGTATATTTGGACTAACTGAAGATGCTTCACAAAATGAGAGCCCATGGAATTACAGGGTGGAGAATTGGTTGATCGGCAGAGTTCAGAAGAATGAGGGGAGACCTCATAGAAACATTTTGAATGTTGAAAGGCCTGGACAGAGTAGATGGAACATAATAGATGAGTCAAGTACAAGAGAGCATAATGATTGAAGGGTGCCCAATTAAAACAAAAGTGGAGGAATTTCTTTAGCCAGAGAGAGTGAACCTCTGGAATTTGTTGTCATGGGCTGCTGTGACTGGGTGTATTTAAAGCAGAGATTGATAAGTATCTGAATAGTCATGGTAACAAAGGTTATGAGAGAAGGCAGGCAAGTGTGGCTGAGTAGGAGAATGGATCTGCTCATGATAGAATGGACTTGATGGGCTGAATGGCTTACTTCTGCTCCTGTATCTTATGGTGTTCTTAAAGACAAAAAAAATTACACAGGGTACCTCTATGGATGCTGCTGAGTTTCTCCAGTCCTTCTGTGCACTGTTGTCAAATTTAATTTTGAGATACAGGCCCTTCCAAACCATGAGCCACGTTGCCCAATTGCACCCACATAACTAATCAACCTACCAATCCCAAAAGTCTTTATCATATTCTCATTACAGATGGTACATGAGAACACCAAGGAACAAATGAATGCTAGTGTATTTATTGTGGTCAGACCATAGAACTAGACCATCAACACACATGAAGGAAGGCTGCAGCAAGTTCAAATAGGAAGAATGGAGAAAATGTCTGAAAATTAAAGAATATATACATTTCGCTCACTCCATTAATGCAAGAACATTCATAGCAGTTTTGGGTTTACCTTGCACAAGTCCTTGTCTTCTTAATTTTGTCCGCCGAGATTTTCTTCTTCCTGAAATTATTTTTAAAAATTTAAAAATCAGGAAATAAATCAAGAAACTTTTCACCTTCTGATTTATACCAACATTTGAATTTAGTTATTAATGACTGAAGATAGTAGGTGGTACAGATGTCCTGGAAGTTTTTAAAAAAAAGCCTTGCTATCTTGACCTATACCCTTGGTTTTCCTTCACAGTGCACAGAAGGACTGGAGAAACTCAGCAGCATCCATAGAAAGTAAAAGCCTCTTGACAATTCAGGCCCAAACCCTTTAGCATGCCATCCATAGATTTTCTTGTTTACCCTGCTTTCCTGGCTTTGATCTGAATCGAAGTGGTGCTCCTTCCTCCCCATACAATATCCTAATCAGTCAAAACAACAGTCTGCCTTCATGCCAGCGGCCCATGGCATGGCAAACTGCACTACTGGTACTTGTATTTCACAGAATTGGTTTTTCAAACTCTTTAAAATGTGCTTCCAGTGAACTCATTCAGGTTTAAAAAAAAACTGGTTTAAACAAAAAAACCTGCCATGCAAAACACGAGTGTGTGTTTTTTTTTAAAAAGGAAAAGCAGCATCAGCCTGACTAAGCACACTAAATGCCAATCGAGCTATAGGAGCTACAATGCAAAACACAGTACTAGTTTTGTACCTTAACTACCGTAATGAATGGAATTTGTGTTAAGTACCTGCCAGCACAACTACTTGCACAAATTGAACATTTAGACTCCAATGGCAGATTACATCTTGAGAGTCTTTCATATTTCCCAAGATGATTACAGGATGGAACTAAATTCCACCACACTTCAAGGCAGAACAAAAGTTAAATTAAAATGAACTGTTTCATTAATGTGAAATTCAGCATCAAAGATATTAAAGTGCGTACAGATTGTTTTATTAGTGTAATCAACCATTTTCAAAGATACCAAATCACCTGCATTTTCAACCAACAGATCTATCTCATGTAGTCTGTTCAAGTGGTTTTTTTTTATATATATATAGATACAACTCCGATTATCCAAAATGGTTGGGACCAGGCCTACGTCAGATAAATGGTTTTTTTTTTTTCGGAGAACTGTCATTTAAAAAAACAGCCCAGAAACAACAGCAAATAACTTGTATCAATGCTTAAACAACAGGTTTTTTAAGCATTAAATTAATGTTTAATTCTCACCAAAAAAAAAATGCTTGCCACTGCCAATCACCGAGACAAACCCAACTCGGCTGGCGATCACCAAGACAATCCAACCGCCCTCGATCACCGAGACAACCTAACCACGGCTGCCGTTCCCCGACATGAACCTACCATTGCCAC
The DNA here is from genome assembly GCF_036971445.1 of Narcine bancroftii. Taxonomy (NCBI): domain Eukaryota; kingdom Metazoa; phylum Chordata; class Chondrichthyes; order Torpediniformes; family Narcinidae; genus Narcine; species Narcine bancroftii. The sequence goes on from NC_091470.1 coordinate 160,456,259, forward strand.
TGTTTCCCGGGCTGCTTGAACAATTACTGGTGATTCGGCAGGCTCCGGTCTCTCCAGTCACCGGAGCTCCCGATGCTGGAGTGCCCAACTCCGAATCCTCCCCTCGGCCACACACATACACATATGGGAAATAGAGTGAGGGGAAGATTCCAAGTTGGCATCTGGTGAGCAGAGGATAGGAGAGGAGGGGAGGGGAGGGTAATGCCACTGACCCCAAAGTACTACTCCTGCCCAGGAGGCCACTCTCCTTGATGACACTGGGACAAGGGATTCTTTCGACTGCTTGAGGCGGGAAAGGGAGAGGGAGAGAAGTCAACAAAGAAGAAATGGAAAGAAAAAGGGAGGAAGTTATCTGAAATGAGGACAATCGTCATTCTAATTTCATGTTGTGTGATTTTTTTTCAACCTGCAAGGTCAGTTATCTCCGAAAAGATTTTGGATAAATGAGCATTTCTGATTTGCTTCGGATATCCTTATTTATCCAGAATTTTTTTTAAAAATTCAAATAAATGAGGATTTCGGAGAATCCAATTTCAAATAAATGGAATTGTACTGTATTTGAATCTGAATTGGAAGTACCAACTTGATATTTGGCTTTAAAAACATCATGGTTTCGAGCAGTGGTTCTCAAACTGTTCACTCAGATCATTAACTTTACTTGCCACAGACACCTATCAACACATGAGGACCAAGGTTGGTGGGGGGGGGGGGGGGGTGGGAAAGAGAGAAGAAGTGAGCTTGAGACCCTTTCCAGAACATAACCAGTTTTCTTTTGTTTGGGTGGGAAAATGTTATGGGTTTTTTTTTTAATTGTCAAATTTACAACCATACATAAAGGCTGCATGGTAACAGGACCTTTCTACCCACGAGCCCAGGCCGCCCATTTATACCCAATTTATACCCTGTATATTTTTGAATGGTGGGAGGAAACCAGAGCCCCTGGAGGAAATCCATGGAGACACGGGGAAAAACGTACAAGCTCTTTAAAGACAGCACGGGATTCAGACCCCGGTCCTGATTGCTAGCGCTGTCACAGAGTTGTGTTAACCACTACACTTACCGTGCCGCCCTTGTTTTACATCTACTTGCCCATCAGAAAGTACTATTTGTCTCAATTGATTTGAACAGGAAAGTTTGTAGATGTTGTGATTGTGGTGCTGGAGAAATTCAACATGTACTACAACATCTATCGGAAGCAAAAGCATTTTGGGCCTGAGCAACACATTTAGGCGCACCTTGATGAAGGGCTCAGGCCGAAAATGTTAGCTCCTATAGATGCTGCGTGACCTGCTGGATTTCTCCAGCACTTTTGAGTATTGCAATGCAATGGAGGCAAATGCAGAGGACTTCCAACAATCCCGCAGACGTGAGGTTGAGAAATTCAGCTCTGGAGCAATTTCATTCTCACTTTTTAAGCTGTAAATACTATTTTGAGATTGGCTGATTTGGCAGAACAGCACATGCTCAACCGCAAATCCAATGCGCCATGCAGCACCTTCATTTTTAAGCAGCAGTGAAGCCGTAAACCACAGTCATCCGAAAGATGTATAAAAATTTTGCTACCATCAATTTTGTACACTGCTTTTCGAAACCAAATATCAAAATTGTCACCAACAAAATTAACATGCACAAAAGAAGAGCAGGAAATTAACACTGCTCTCGCCACATAACTTCTCTAATCTGTAAATACGTATTTAATTCGGGGCGAGTTACTTATTCTTACAAAAAAAAAACAACTTTCTAATGCTGCCAATTTATACAATTCTTTTTTGAATTTAAGGACGCCACTTTCTTCCTCAGACAAATTCTTTCATATGTTCATCGCCCAAATATGGGTGGATTTATACAATTTGCTTTCTTTCAAGCTCGCACCTACAAAAACTGTTCAAAACAGTGCTTAGTATGAACAGCTGTCTCTGTGAAGGCATGCAGAGAACACAAAAAATTCAATTTATTGAAAGTGCATGTGTTATTAACCCAAGTTTGCAACAAATTTCACTTTCACAATAACTACACTGATTTATCATAAAGAAAATGTAACTAAAGTGTCCATCTGAGCACAGTACACAGGAATATAGTTAATAAAAGTCATCCAATTTTATTGAAGTAAAATGGCTGATATTTGAAACATGTTTAAACCCTACTGCTTTGACACCAAACAGCACAAAAATCTTGGCAAATGTTCAGCCTGCAGGGGAGAGTGCAAGTGTTGTTAAGCATTGTGTCTTGATGTTGATGTAAAATTGAGGTTGTCTGCTGTCTTCAATACAAAATCCCGTAAAGTTCTCCATTGAAAAGATTGGTTTTATGATTCTATTCCACATTGATCAGATTATTTCGAGAAATACTTGTAATACAGAAATGAAAAGTGCAGATCACACAGCATCTGTGGAAAGTTTAATATTTCAGGTACAGGGACTCTTTGTGGTTCTGACAAGGACTCGACTTGAAATGTGAACTTTTCGCTGACGCTTCCTCTCCACCACCTGGACTTAAAAAAAATTTTTGGGGGAGTTTGCTGTGCAGAAACTACTACCCAACTTTACAAAAATATTACCCAGCAGTTGGCAAAGGAAAGGGATAGGATTGGTATTAGTTAAATGAAGTTTCCTTGTCATTCCTTTCATGACCTTGGTGTTCAATTTTGTTTTACAGCCACCTCCATGAGGTAATTTAGGATTTTAAAAAATGTATCAAGGAAAATAAAAATGTCCTGATGAACTGAGGTGTGGAAAAAAAAAGTTGGGAATTCCAGTCAATTACATTTAAAAAAAAGCCTGAAATAAATACACACAGTCAGTGGAACTTCACACACTTCAGAGTCAAGTGAAGAGGGGCAGCATGGTTGGCAGAACGCTGTTATTGCGCGCCAGCAATCGGAGCCAGAGTTCGAATCCTGCACTGTCTGTGACGAGTTTGTATTTTCTCCCCAAGTCTTCGCAGTTTTTCTCCAGGGTTTCCTCCCACCCTTCAAAGAATACCAGAGTGTAGGTCAATCAAGTGTAATTGGGTGGCATGGGATTATGGGTCAAAAGGGCCTGTTAGTATGCTGTATGGCTAAAGTTAAAAATTTTAAATAGAGGTAAAAGAAAATGTGTTTGGTGCTTGGGAATGGGTCTGAACCCAGCCAAGCACTTTACAAATACATTTTCTTAAAGCAATTCATTCTTGCTGCAAATTCAACAAAAATAAAATGGAATGGTAATTTTTTTTAAAAACACTAATTAACCAAATGTCATAAACGGGCAAAAGAGCAAGATGGAAATGTCAGATCATGCACAAATTCGAAACATACTGGGGGTGTAGGTGTAAATTGGGCGGCATGGACTTGTGGACCGAAACTGCCATGCTGCATGTCTAAATTTTTTTTTAAAGTATAGAAAAATGTTCTCATCTTTTCTACTGCTTCTTGACAGAAAGTTAATCATCTCATTTGGTTTTCAACAACAAAAAAATAAAATGGACAAATCCATGATTTTTTTTTAAATGACTCAGGTTTCAGAGAAGTTTCTGAAATTTGGTGCAAAATCAACTTTTAAAAAAATCTTACAAAATGATTCTAAAATGCTGTTTTGGCAAAGGTGACAAAATCATTTAAAATTCCAAAAGGACAATTCAATTTTAGCAGTGAAAAAGAGGAGTCAAGCCATCTATAGAATCCAGTTCTCCTTACACGCCTGTTCCCTGTTAATGTACTTTGGCACTTGTAAAGTTGTGTCCCCCACTGCTTATCATGTAGGCCATAGTGTGATGCTTTATATTAGTGCTCTTGGTTTTTGGAACTAGACCAGGTGCGTGGCTTCCTTCAATCTGCAAAAGCTAATTACATCAGGTAACAGTAAAGGGATTACAATTTCTGACCGGAATGGCTCTGTACAACATCATTCAAGACAGAGTTATTTGTGGGTAATTTTATAGATATCCCTATGTTCAACTGCAGATCCTGTTAGATGATCTATATGAACAGGCTGCTACTCAAGTTCATTGTCATCTGATTGTACAAGTACAACCTGATAAAACAGCGTTCTCCGGTCCTCAGTGCAAAACACACAGACATAGCTCACAATACATATGCAGGACAAATATTCATCTGTAGAAATAAACATTGTTTCATGAATATGAACTCAGATGGTTAGTGTGAGCAGTTCCTTTGGTCGTTCTCACTGCCGGTGGGGGAAGAAGCTGCTCCTCAGCCTGGTGGCGCTGCCTCTAATATTCCTGGATCTCTTTCCTGATGGGAGCAGCTGAGGGATGCCATGTGCAGGGTGACAGGGGTCCTCAATGATTTTGTGTACCCTCTTCAATCAACAGTTCTGATAGATCACAACAATTGGGGGCAGGGAAATACTTCAGTGATCCCCTCTGCCACTCTTACGGTCCGGTGATCGACTTTCGGTCCATTTCTCTGCAGCAACTGTGCCACAATGATGCAGCTGGGCAGGATGCTCTCGACAAGAGCTCCTGGAGAAGATTGACATAACGGCGGACAGCAGCCTTCCCCACTTCAGTCTTCTTTGGAAGTGCAGTCACTGTGCAGCCTTCCTGACAAGTGAGGAGATGTTGAGTGTCCACACAAGGACACTAGTTAAGTGACTCCAAGGAACTTGGTGCTCTCCTCTCTCTCTATTACAGACTTTGCTGTGTAGTGGAGGGTGGTCGTTCCTGGTCCTCCTGAAGTCCATCTTGTCCACATTGAGACTCAAGTTGTTACTCTTGCATCTCTTAGTAGCATGACTCATTATTGTTGCTTATGAGGTCAACGACCATTGTAGCATGAACATCGAAGCTTAATCGATTTGGTAATTCCTCATCACAACTATTCGGACCACAGTCGTTATTGGGGAATTATCAGGTCCAACTTTAGCACTGTAGCCAGCTTGCAAGGATGTTATTTTCTCCAGCACTAAACTTCACTTTCACATACAAACTTGTTCTACAATGGCCTTGGTATCAAAATGCCACGTAGTCAATGAAGAGGTACGCAGGTAGGGTAGTCCATAGCTCTACCCAGTGATTTTCTGAATAAACATGCATTCATAACATTAAAAACAAAATTTGACTAGTTCCACCTGGTACTCAAAATGCAAACAGCACTCAAGTTCTAAACATAGAAATGAAGAATTTTTAGTTATTGAAAATCCAGCACAATAAAAACGGGAGAATTTCTGTGGAGTTTCCAAGATGCAGATGCAAACACATGGGAAAGCTCAGAGAAATTTATCTTGTGTTTTTAATTGTTAATAATTTACAAATAAAATCAAAACAATCGATGCTGGAGAGCTACTTAGCAGAAATTACAAAATCACCTCAAACCAGTATTGTTTGATCTACCAGACAAACTTGCAGAAAAGCAGGCACTCAATACACCATGACATTTCTGACCTGAGATGAATAGAAGTAGCTTCCTGGTACAAAATTACCATGTCTGGAACAAAACATGGCTATTTCGATCATTAAATGTGCTCCACCTAGAGTCAATACCTCAAGCAGATCATTCTCTCTGTGGCCTGAAAGACAAATCCTGCACACAACAGTGGGTGATTGGAAATGGCAAGAATACATGATAAAAATACATTTTGGAAATCGCTAGAGTGTACAATTCAGGGAGAATGCTTTAGATTTTTTCTGCTTGAAAAGTGAGGTATCAAACTGATAATATAAAAGTACTGTCAAATGGAACAATTCATTTGGGGTCTTTTGGTATGAATATTAACTTTTATATTTGTATATTAGTTCTGCATATGTATTGTTTGTCTGAATGTGTCTTGTGTCTGGTTGTGTGTCTGCGAGTTTTGCACTGAGAACTAGTACACGTGCAATCAGATGAAAATAAACTTAAATGTCATTTATATTTACATTGAGGCACAAGGACAGGCTAGCACTTAAACCTAAAACACAATTAAATACTAAAAAAAAACTAGTTGAAATATAGGAATCACCAAGTTTCAACTTGAGTTCAGCTGAGTCAGGTTGACAAATCTTTTGAAGCGCAACTTCTGCCAGCATGGAAAAGGCATCGAAAAGTGACTGGTCAAAAGGAATCAAAACAATAATTTCCTCAAAAATTAGTTTCACTTGAAGTATTATTTTACATGTCAAATTTAACTTAACATGTACATTTATCAATAGTTCTGATTTGTGGATCTAGTCTTAAGAGAAAACATTTGATGTGCTTGGGCCAATTCTATACAACAGCTTGTCACAAGTTAAAGGCAGTTTTTTTTAAACTTGCCACTAGAGATAATTAGGTCACGTGGATGGCTGCATATGTAATCAAATCAAATGACCACAAGTTAATGCTATCAGGGAGCTTGTTCACACTGTAATTCCCTGTTGTAATTTTAAAGCCATCTATCTGCTTGATATAATTTTCATTTAGAAACTGATTAAGACACAATGCTTTGATTTAGTAAAATTATTAATTTGGAACCATACAAAGGGTCAGCTTATTATTGGCCGAACCGACTGGAAATTAATTTTCAAGTAGAATTCACGCAATGCCTTTGAAGCTATGGAAAAAATTTTCAACACATTCTTAAAACAATGTTTTAAGTACAAATTATTTAGATTTAGTCGATCTTGAAAAATGACAATGCATTAGTAATCTAAATAGTGCATTGGTTTATGAGAAATCACTTGGGAATTAGAGATAAATGGCACACACACGCAAATCACTTGCCCCTTGAACATAATCTTTCCAGTCTATTTCGTTTAAAGCTGACAAGCTGAGAAATCTCCTGATGGACAGAGATTACAATGGTAAATGTGCGACAGCAATAATCCATGATATGCTCATTCAATTCCAAAATATATCAAATTATAGAATTAAATTCACAAATTAGGTATTATGGATAGTACAGGAAAAAAGCCTTGCTAGCTGGTCGCAATCATGTTGGTCATCCACAGACTGTCAAATCAACATACAATTGCTGTATCTTACTCTGTGGTAACAGCTATGATAAACTTAGAAGCAAATAATCACCAGCTTTTTATACCAAGTGCCATATTGATGGCATTCAAGACCACTATTTCCCCCCCAAAAATTGGCTCAAAACTATCCCCCACATCTTGTAGGCGAAGTTCAAATTAGTGATAATGGCAATGTTGCGAGTGATCACCGTCGCTGCATAGGTCAGTATCAGGGAGGGAAAGATTCCCTGCTGTCTGCTGGTCTTGCCATCTGACCCCGACATCAGGGAGGAAGGGAACCCCCATATTTTCCGGAGCCGCTGCTCACTTCCCCCAGTGAGAAGGCCAACCCCGGCAGCCCCTGCCAGAGTGTGAGGTGCAAGAGAACCCATTCACCAACATCCGCAGGTTGCGGGTGGTGACACCAGGCCCTGGGCAGCCTGCCGAGGAGAAACCGCAAAGTGAGTGAGAACTGAATTAAAAACATTCTGCTCATCTGTAAATACCCTAAAAAAATTAATATTCCCTGCTGAAATGGTGGGGGGGGGGGGGGAAAGAGTTTGAAGAATGACAATACATGCAGCCCAGCACTCCATAACGCGAGACTAGCATTGAGTGCAGCAATATTAATGGGGCAAAAGTCAAATTCATGTAATATCCAGCAAATTCAAACTGTCTGTGCACTAGGTTCTTCCAAATCCTATTAGTGCTCCACTTCTTCCTTTGTTAGGAAGTTCCAACTCAAGGTCTATTCCAGAGATCTAAACATGATGACTTGGCCCACACTCCAAAAGCAATATTGCGCTGTTGGAGGTGAGACCTTAAAATTGTTGTCAAATTTCCATTTATTTGCCACAAAATACCTTGTCCAATGAGAAGGGTTCTTCTGCGTGGGGACTTACAGGTTAGCTTTCCCATTCATACAACTGTGTAATGAGAACAGTAGAGGATTGCAATGAAAAGAAAGATCAATTAGCTTCAAACGAAGGCAGTGTGATAGCACTGTTATGGGTTCATAGAGGAGCCTGATGGCTGAGGGGAAGAAACTGTGCAGTTAGAACAGGATCACATATATTGGTTACATCTCCATGGCTGAAAATGTCAATATTCAGTGTCTCAGATAAAAACAAAGATTAATTAGGTAGCATATGTTGCCAGCATTTCTGGTACTAAACCCAGCAACGGTTGAGCACCTGCAGGAAGTGGCGACAGGAAATGAAACTGAGGATGGAGAGAAATCTTCCAAAAGAATCAGTTCATGCAAATTAAAGATTTGATCTAGTGCATGCTACATGCACTAGATGCTACATGCCATAGGCATATCTCGTTGGGGGGAAAAAAATATGGAATACTCCAATTCATTACATACAAGTTAATTGTTCTAATGGGCAGTAAGTGTAGTGGATAGCTCAACACTACTATAGCACCAGTGACTTGGGATTGAATAAAGTGTTGTCTGCAAAGAGTGGGCACATTCTCCCCATATCTACATGGGTTTCCTCCCACTGTTCAAAATGTACAATGATTTTAGGTTAATTGGGGTATTCGGGCTAAATTTTTAAAAAAAGTCCTGGTGTGATGGAAAAGTACACATTCTATCTTACCAAAATAGAGCAGTGGCCAACTTCTGGCTACTATATAGAGCTAGCCTTAACTGTCATCAGCAAGACAACTGGACTCACCATTGACCTCAAAAGTAAATTCCCCACAAGGTTATTGCCATCTCTATGGTGAGAAATTTCTTTTTCCAGGCAATTGCTACTGTCAAACCCCAGTTCAGAGAATATGCAATGCCTCAAGAAAAAATACAAAAATTGCAGAAATACTTCATTCTGGTTTGGCATAAAAATAAACCAATAAAGGTGACTCAACCGTGGATAACAAGGGAAATTAGAAACAGCATTAGGTCCAAAGAGAGAGCATATCAATTGGCCAAAAAAAGTACCAAATCCAAAGACTGGGAACAGTTGAAGATGCAGCAAAGGGGGACAAAGGGATTAATCAAGAGGGCAAAAATAAATTACGAAAGTAAGCTTGCAGCAAACATAAAAACCAACTGCAAAAGCTTTTATAGATATGTCAAGAGGAAAAGATTGGTGAAATCCAGAGTAGGTCCCTTGCAGTCAGAATCAGGGGAATATATAATGGGGAATAAGGAAATGGCAGACCAATTAAATTCTTACTTTAGTTCTGTTTTCACAAGAGAGGATACAAATAACCTCCCAAGGATGTTGGGAAACATAGACAAATGCAAGGGAGGAGCTGAAAGAAATCAGTAACTCTAAGGACATGGTCTTGGGGAAATTGAAGGGATTGAAGGCCGATAAATCCCAAGGGCCTGATAATCTACATCCTAGGGTACTTAAAGAAGTGGACATTCAGATAGCAGATGCTTTAAGAATTATTTTCCAGAACTCGATAGACTCGGGATCAGTACCAATGGATTGGAGGGTAGTTAATGTTACCCCACTATTTAAAAAGGGGGGGGGGGGGTAGAGAAAAAGTGGGGAATTATAGGCAAAATTGCCAGTAGTGGGCAAAATGATGGAATCCATTGTTAAGGATGTAATAGTGGAGCATATGACTAGCAGAGAAGGGATCGGACAGAGTCAATATGGATTTACAAAAGGTAAATCGCGCTTGACAAATCTATTGGAATTCTTTGAGATGGTGACAGGTAAAATAGATGGGGGAGAGCCAGTGGATGTGGTGTACCTGGATTTCCAAAAGGCCTTTGATAAAGTTCTGCATAAATGACTGGCATGCAAAATCAAGGCTCCTGGGATTGGGGGCAAGGTTTGATGTGGATTGAGAACTGGCTGGCAGATAGAAGACAGAGAGTTGGGATAAACGGCTCATTTTCTGAGTGGCAGGCGGTGACCAATGGGGTGCCACAGGGATCTGTACTGAGACCCCAGCTGTTCACAATTTACATTAATGATCTAGATGAGGGGATTGGATGTAATATCTCCAAATTTGCAGACGACACTAAGCTAGGAGGAGTTGTGTGCACTGAAGAGGGGGTCAGAAGCTCCAGTGTGATTTGGATAAATTGAGGGACTGGGCAGATACATGGCAAATGCACTACAATGTGGATAAATGTGAGGTTATCCACTTTGGTAATACAAACCAGAGGGCAGATTACTATTTGAATGGCAATAGATTGGGAGATGGGGAAGTGCAGAGAGACCTAAGGGTTCTTGTGCACCAGCCACTGACGGCGAGCATGCAGGTACAGCAGGCGGTTAAAAAGGCAAATGGTATGTTGGCCTTCATATCAAGAGGGTTTGAGTATAGGAATAAGGATACCTTACTGCAGCTGTACAGGGCCTTGGTGAGACCACATCTGGAGTATTGTGTGCAGTTTTGGTCGCCTTATCTGAGGAAGGATGTTCTTGCAATGGAGGGAGTGCAAAGGCGATTCACCAGGCTGATACCTGGAATGGCAGGAATGACTTATGAGGAAAGATTGCGCAATTTGGGATTGTACTCGCTGGAGTTTAGAAGATTGAGAGGGGATCTCATAGAGACCTATAAAATTCTGGCAGGACTGGACAGAATGGATGCGGAAGGGATGTTTCCAATGGTGGGGGAGTCCAGAACCTGGGGCCATGGTTCGAGGATAATAGGCAAACCATTTAGAACTGAGATGAGGAGGAATTTCTTTACCCAGAGGGTGGTGAATCTGTGAAATTCATTGCCACAGAGAGCAGTAGAGGCAGGTTCATTGAATATATTTAAGAGGGAATTAGATATATTTCTTCAGTATAAGGGAATTGGGGGTTACGGAGAGAAGGCGGGGACGGGGTACTGAACATTAAGATCAGCCATGATCTCGTTGAATGGCGGAGCAGGCTCAAAGGGCTATGTTTAATACATTTAACTTTAACACTATAGAGATTCCTAAACAAAAATAATAAAATGTAAAATTCATGAAATTTTGAAATATACACTAATACAATACACAAAATTAGTTTACAAAATTGCAATTATGGGTTAGTACATTATTAAAATTATAGTTTCACTACACTAATTTTTCAGGATTTTTAAAAATGGGCTCACAACAAGTTTGATGAAAAAGCAAAATATTGCAGATGCTGGAAATCAAAAGAAAACAGTGTTGGAAATACTTAAGACAGACAGCACATTATGGTGAGAGAAACAGAGTTAATGATTCAGGTCAATGAACCTCAAAAGGCTCTGATTCAAGGTCACTGACCTGAAATGTTATTTCTCTCAACCATAGATGATGCCTAGCTTGAATATTTATAGCATGAGTTTTTATTTTGCATTTAGAGAAGTTCATGCAACTTCCTTCCATTCTTAGAAAAGGTTACAAACCATATAGATTGCCACAGATAATTGAATCGGTGTTGGCAACTTCAGATTTCTGAGGTTCTGATGATCCAGTAAAACAAGTTTGTCAAACTATGAGTCAGGTCAAAAACATCCTTCCAAATTAAAATTCTGTACCTGTGAAAAGGAATGGTTCAATTTGGCATACCCATGTGATATGTTATCAAAAGCAGCAAAGTGTGGCAGCAAAAATTATAATGTGGATGATTAATAAGATAGAATACCAATGGTGCCACAATTATGCTTTTTACACTACCACTTCACTCCAGTACATTTTCCCCTTTTTTTTCTGGAACGAGTGCTGTGTAAAAAGCATGGAAAAGGAATGGGGGTGTCATTCCAGCCCCGTCTTAACTGCAAAAGGACCTTGTAAACTTCCCAGAACACCTGTGTAAACTGCACTTTTGACATTCCGGGACCAACTCAGCTAATTAATATGACTTTGCGATGACGCGCAATGTGCGGGTAATTTCAGCGCGAGATTTGAAAATTTGAAGCCAACAGTCAGTTACCAGCATCCACGTCAGTTCACAGCATCCAACGATCACCATGTCTGCCAAATGAAGTGATTCTGAGGTCTGCAAGCTCCTCACCATTCGGGCAGAGAGTGAAATCAACCGCTACATAATGGGCATGGTGAGGGATGGCCCGATATTAGATTGTGTGGCATTAAAAATGATTGAAAGGGGGGGGGGGGGGTTAATTGTGATGTCCCAAGTGATTAGCAAGCTTAAATGCCCACGTTGGAAGCACGGCCAGGTAAATGACAATGGCTGGAGTGGTAGGGGGCAATTGGACTGGCCATATTTTGAGCTTTGTCATACCATCTGGGACACGAGCTATTCAGCATACCCAGTAGCACTAAGGAGCAACATGGAAGATCCCTGATGTGGTTCCAGATGCATCTCCCTCCTCCAGCAGGAGCCCTGATGCTGGGGTCCAATGGGGCATGGAAATTGAGGCAAGCACCTGCACCTCAAGAGCAGCCAAGTAAAAACCTATTTCTTCTTGTGATCGACAAATTTCGTCATATGTTCTGTAAGTATGTCTGACCATAAGGATTGGTCTTACTAATGTAGCTTGTGTTCCATTGCTTTCCAGGGATCCAGCCATCTAAGAGGAGATCGAGACCTACCAAAGCACAGGTGGTGACCCAAGAAATGAGGGAGATGCTGCACAATGGACCATGAGGATGTCAAAAGGGAGCGTATTTGGCATGAGGCCCAGAGGGCTCATGAGGAGCAGATGAAGACAGAGCCCCAGGAGGCGGAGATGGCAGCACGTGAGATGTACCCGCACAGAGGAGATGGCCGAATTCGGACAAAGGTTCAAAGATTTCCAGCAGGAATTGCAAGATCGAGCCTCACTCATGACTAAAATGAGACTCTAATGTCACGCTGTCTGACAGCAAAAAGCTCCTGTAACATTACCACAAACTTCCATGCAACAGCATTCATCCACCCCATAGTCAGTATTCCTACCAGACACCACAGCAGAGTGACCTCATACAGCACTCAGACAAGGCATACGAGTCTTTTCAATCACCCTTGTCCTCATCCCTCCTCCAGCTGCTGCAGGATGGGACTTTTGAAAGTAGTCATCAATTAATGGTTTTATTGCACAGTTGTAAATAGTTAATTGCAGTTGAATTAAGATTCATTATTTGCATAGTTGTAAACATGTTGTTTATATGTCTCCTGGTCACTACTATTCTTTGACAAGTGTACCCAGATACATCTACTGAAAGCTGTCATTCACTGGCTTAATTTCTTACAGGAGGGACTGGGTGCTTGTGCACCCTTATAAGCAACCTGCTCAGGCTCCTCAGGTTTCACTCAGGCAAGTAACGATTGTTTCACTCAGGCAAGAAGTGTTCCTTGTTGATCTCATATATACTGTGTTGAACACAACATAAAACAACCAAGCCTGATACAAAAGCGGTCCAAATATCGTCACTTGGCCTTTGAGACGTCCTGCAACCTTTGAGACGTCCAAAAGCATTTTCTACCATGATCCTTGCCAAGTTCAAATGGAAGTTGTAGCTACACTGCCATTGATCGAGTGCATTGTGATTAGTGAACCCCCTTCATCAACCACTTCCTGAGTGGGTAAGCTGGGTCTCTGATTAGATGCACAGGAATCGCCACTCTGTTAACAGTTTTTGATTTCTGTATAAATGGCTTTTGCACCCTCTGAGAACTGTATAGTGGGGGTACATTATCTTACTTCACATGGGAAGTTACCCACCTTGTTCCTCAGCTTTTCTGTAGATGGTCAAGTTGGCTAAAACAGGCCAACCAACATACACATCTATGAAGCTGGAACAACAAGAAGTCTGTTTATAAAGACACATGAAACACTTTATTAATTAAACAGCATGTTGTAATTCAGGGCATGATCCTTACCAGTAGTTGTGGTCTACAACCTCCTGTAGAATAATGGAGTGCCAGCCTTTCCTATTGCTGTAGGCTCGGGGTTGCTCATGGGGGGGTGGGGGCTCTGATGGGAATGTGTTTCATCGATGTCACTAGCACACATTAGACACCCACTTTCTTCAAATGTGTTCATTGTCTCCTGGAATCATACACCATTTGGCAGGTCAACAAAACGTCTAAATAGGGCCCTCTTCAATAATTTGGCGTACCAGCTCACACACTGTGGCCACACCAACACCAAAAATACAACTTATGGATCGATATTCACATGGGGTAGCATACCACCACAAAGCAACAACAAATATTTTAAGAGGTTGCCACCAGTTTGTGGTCTTCCAACTCAGATGTAACTCAACGAGTTCCAATACAAAGTCAAAAGTGTCCCAAGACATGCAGAAATGAGGCCTCCAATTTTCTGTCCAACAACAACAGGAATTGGCTCACAAAGAAACGTTTCCATCTGGTGGTGATTAAGGGTCCACGCGCTTTTCTGCTTCAAACTCCTCCTCCAATGCATTTCTGATCGCACGAATTCATTGCCCGCAATGGATTCTGCTTACATCTGATGATCAAAGAGTGCTATACATGTTCACTTCTAGTACAATAAGCACATCCAGATCTATGCCATTTTGTTTGGATACATCAGACATGTATGTTATACATCATAGCCGACGACAATGCAGTGGAGTTACACGTCCTGCCTCTTTCGATACCACAATGCCAGTATGCTGTGTAAAAAAAAGGCAGCGTGACACGGAAAATTACAGGTTTTGCTCGTTCCAGAGTGAACAACCAATGCCAGCATATTAGAGGGTCTTCCTAATGGAAAAATCGCGGGATTTCTTCGTAAAATACATAAATGACTTGAAACTGAAAACATTCTCTTGCTGTAAAATGAACCTCAAGCATATACAAATGTTACAAATAATGCAGAATGCAAGAGAATAGCACACACATTGAACTGTGAAACTATATTGTTATTTACTACTGCTGTTTGGAGATCCAAACCAAATGATTTTATATTTATACAGCATACATCAAATATAATAAAATAAGAGAGTGAGTTTTTAATATCACTACCTGGAAGCAATAAATAACTGCTAGTTCCAAAATATGCAGGTGCTTCTTATATCACTGTCCAGAAAATGATGATAATTTAATTCATGGGGTGCTTGAAAACCTCTCAAGTTAGGGTCAACAAATTAATAATTTTTCTCATCCATGTAATAACTGTTCAAGTACAGTATAGAGATCACACTGAGATTTGTACTCAACGCAGTCACACTAATCCTCAAAGGTCAGTGCAACTTCAGTTAATCATTCAATGGGGAATTTGTGCACCAGCTTGCAAAATTGCACTGGGGCTTTCATCGTGCATTTATGATGAATGATAACTTTTATGTTTTGGCACTCCCAAGCACAATTGTAAATGTTATCCTGTCAATCCTGGGCTGTAATCAGAGTGGAAGAATTGGCTAAAAAAAATGTCACTGATGGTGAACTTTGACACTATTTGCCATCAGGGCTAATGCAAGATCAAAGCAGAGTATGGCTGCCTCATCACAATTGTCTAACTGCTCCATGATGGCCAGAGTTATTGATGATAGAGAATCTTCAGACCCACTTCTAATCTTTAATGGTGTGAAATAAGGCTGTGTTCTCGCCCTCATACTGCTGAGCAGGATGTTGTTATGCTATCTAATGCCTACTCAAATAAAAAGAATCAACCCTTGATACAGGGCTGATGATGGTATTTTCAACCTCGGGAGACTCGCAGCCAAAACCAAAGTATGAGACACCACTTGAAGGGACTTCCTTTTTGCTGATCAATCTAAGTTCAGACGTTGATATGCAAAAAATAATTGGGACATACAGTATTTTCCAGAGTCCATCGGAAGTTAGCACTGAGAAAGCAGAAGTCAATCATCAATCTATACCAAATAATCCATACACAGATTCCAAGATTCTTGTGAATTGTTAAAGGCTTTCAGTGGTGGACAAGTTCACGTCCAGTGACAGCACTCAATTCAAGATCTGTCGCCATTGATGAAAAAGTAAACAAGATAGCAAAAGCCAATCTATTTTCGAAGATTGAGAATTAAAGCATTGGAATGAAGCAGAATTAACCGAAAGACCCTGAAGGGGTGTAATGCTGCTGCCACACATACCTTACTATGATGAGTTCCAGCACCTGGACACGTGGTGTGCCAACAACATCTTGGCACTTAACAACCAAAAGACCAAGGAGATCGTTGTGGACTTCAGGCATTGTGGAAGTCACACTCATGTCCCTATATACATCAATTGAGTTGTGGTGGAACGTGTATCAAGCTTTAAATTCCTTAGTGTCCATATTTCAGATGATCTCACCTGGTTTCTAAATTCCTCCATCCTTTATTTTCTGCAGAGCATGAAGAAAGTACACCTCTATCCCAGGATAATGAGGGATTTTTACTCCTGTACCGTTGAAAGCTTACTTACATATAGCATCTCAGTGTGGTATGGCAATTGTCTTGTATCGGACCAAAAAGCACTTCAGCAGGTGATGAAACCTGCTCAGCAGATTATTGGAATTCAATTGCCCACTATCGAGAACATCCACCAGGATCGCTGTCTCAGCAGGATGAAGAGCATCATTAACGAAGGATCACACCCAACTATGGACTTTTTACTCTTTTCCCAACAGGTAGTGCTATGGGAGCCTTTGCTCTTGAACCAGCAGGCTCAAGAAGAGGATCCCCCCTCCTGCCACCAAACCCCAAGGCTGGGACCCTGCTGAACATTAAATCACAGTGCTGAGAGGTACTGTCCTCATATTGTTCTGCCAGTACTTTTATAATTGTTTGCTTGCTGAATGAGCTTGTTTATATTTGCATGTAGTTATTTGTATATAGCATTTTAAAATTCCTGGTTGGATGCTAAATTGCATTTCATTGGCTTCGTATTAAATTTGGCTCAATGACAATAAAGTTGAACCTAATCTAATCATTTGCTTGCTTCAGTACGAAGTCCACCATGATAATAATTATTCAGGTATTTTAATCCAGAATTCTAGCTAATTGCCAAAGTTGCTTCATAATATAGTTAAAAGTTAATCATGAAATGTCAATATGTTCTAATGGAGAAACAGAAGATTGAAGGCTCTTTCATGCCAGGCTTCTGGTGGAGGCCAGCTACAACCACAGAGTGAAAACATAAAACTTACCTAAACACTGCTCCGGTGCCCTATTCATGTCGAGAGGCATTTCGTAGCACCCTCCGGAGCTGATGGAGGCGGTGCAACTGGTGCCGTAGCGCTATCTTGTCATAAATACGCAGCAGAACAATGGCCATCTTCCCTACCCATAATCCCCATGTCACAGCCCGCATCAGCCGCTCCTGCCCTGATGGCCCCTCATCGCCTGACAGCTGCCGCCGGCCGACCCCCGCCCTCCACCCCTGCCTTGAGGGTCATGGAGCGAGAGGGGTGAGTGGGAAGATGGGTCGCGGGCTGACGGCGTCATCAGCTGCCCCTAACTAGCCGCTTCCAACGGCTGTACATTCATGTGGGGTGGTGGAGCGCTGCGCTGTGCTCCACCGATTTATCCTTCCCAGAGAGGGATTGCAGTCAGTTCCTCAAAGCTGGCTATGGCGCATTCAAGGTAAGTCTCCCGACACAAAGGCGAAAAACCTCCACCTTTACAGATGGGCCTTTTCTTGTTATGACAGGGCCTAAAGAAACATGGAATTTATCAGCACAGGATCAGGATTATTCCTCCACAAGTTTCCTACATGCAGTCAAAAGATCCAATTCTAGCATTGTAGGATCAATTGCGCTACTTCTGGAAGGAGGAAAAGGCTAGATGATAAACCCAATTTGTAAGTATGAATTCATAATAGTATGGTCAAAGAGGAAACAAAGCAGTATTTTCACCCCCTCTCCCCAACACATCAGGAAAAGTGTGCTGCTGAAGGAACTCAACATGTCAGACAGCATCCATGCGTGGAAATGGTCAGTCATTGCTACCTCCCACAAAGAGCAAGGTAATAATGATTAGATGTTGCAGTGACATTCACTGAAATATCAAGATGTGATAATTCATGCATTTTTTTTCCCAAACTCACATTACAGGATCTTTTAGGACCACTTGCAGGACAAATTAGAGCCTCTCTCTCTCTCAACACTCAACTAAATGACAACATAGCATAAAAGTGCCAACCAGGATTCTGGAAAGAGCCTCAACCCACAACTTGCATCCCAAACCCAACTTCATATTTTTGGTTCAATGTCTTTCTTCTCCAAAATTTGCTTTTCCTTCTTCAACAAGGCATTTTCAGACTGCTACTTGTATCCAATTAAAAAAAATAAGACCATTCTCAATTCACATGTGACTACACATTCAGCTGAATTGGCATCATTTCCTCCCTCCTATCTTGTTTCCTGAAATTTCCGCAAACTGCGCACTGCCTCCTGGGCTCAAATATTATAAACAGTTAACCATCAACACAGATTTTATTTAACATTTGAAAGTTATTTTTTTCAAATCTGTTTATTCTCTTACTTTGAGATTGGTTGTCACTAAACCCATCAGACTTCCAGGCCTGTTTTTGAACATACTGTTTCCTCTCATACCTGAATTTCAGGACGAAAGTCAGAGACATGGGACTCCAAAGTTCACCATGCAAGTGGTGGTGTTGGAGGGTTTTTTCCCCTCTATTTCAAGGAGGGGCAAGGCAAAAAAAATCCTAGTATTGAGAACAGAAAGTATCAAAAATACTCAGGATGTCAGGCCGCTTCAATGGAGAAGCAATTAAGTTTCATCCCCAAGCTCTTCGGAAAGGTGATCACTAACCATGTGTCTCTCCACATTTTGTGGCTGACCCACCATTTCCACTGTCTGTCATTTCAGATTTTAAACATTTGCAATATTTGTGCTTTTAACTATGGTTGTCTCCAATAAATTGTCCCATGTTATTTCTCTTCAAACATCACAAGAACAAATTTTCTGTGGAATAACATTAATCATTAGTCATGTCGAAATTGGCTGTCTTGCATCCTTATTGCAAAGTGCAACTGCACTGGAGAAAGCGATTCATTGTTTTAAGCGCCATGAGACATCGACATCAAGAAAAGCATTTCTTTCCTGCCACAATGCTAAAAACTTTCTAAACAAAGTCAAATCATATTATCTGATGTCAACCTTCCCCAACCTCACTGTTATTCAATTGGACTTTTTTTTTTGTTACTGAGCTTTTGATGGAAGTGCAATAACTTCTGTACCTGTCACCATCCAGATATTGGCAGGAGACCCGAGAAAATGCTACCACCTACATGCCTCCTTCTATGCTATGCACATGCCTTGAGTTGGGAATGCTGAGCCAGGTACTTTATCGCTGGTTAAAATGTTGAAGCCTCTACCGAACCTTACAATAACTAACAGTTCAAGGGAACAGCTTGCTGTCATCTCTTCATTTCTGATTAAAAAAGGACACATTTAATCAGCCTTGCTGTCACTGCATCCGGTGCAAGAACTGCTAAATTAACTAAAACCAGGCTATCAAAACAAAGGCAAAAGCAAAATATGAATACTAGAAATCTGAAATAAACACCGAAAATGATGGGAATAGTCAACAGTCCATGCAAAGTCATCAAAGAGCAAAAGTTTAGCGCTGTTGTTTCATCAAAACAATTTCAAATGTGAGTGACAGCATAAGTTGGGGAGGGTTGGTGCACAGTATTGTCACCAGATGACATCCTTTATAATGGCAGGAAGAAAGTTCTTGCATTGAAATGACTTTTTTAAATTTTTTCTTTTATTTTTCACATTATGAACCATATTGACCAAAATACACACAAACATTTCCCTCTTGAATATACGCAATCATTGAAGATTTTCTGCAGTTATAGTGAGGTAACAATGAATGCACAATGAGCTTTTAGACAATAGACAATAGGAGCTGGAGTAGGCCCTTCGGCCCGTCGAGCCAGCACCGCCATTTTACAGATCATGGCTGATCACTACCATCAGTACCCCTTTCCAGCCTTATCCCCATAACCCTTAACTCCTTTGCCCACTAGAGTCTTATCGAACTCTCTTTTGAACATAATCAGCGAATCTGCCTCTACCACCCTCTGTGGCAGAGCATTGCACAGATTCACATTTCTCTGGGTAAAAAAATGTTTTCTCATCTCCGTCCTAAAGGGCCTACCCTGTATTCTTAAACTATGCCCTCTAGTCTTCGTCTCCCCCATCATTGGGAAATGTTTAATGTTATTATTCCAGAGAAGTTTTTTGGTTATCTTGATTTGAGGAATAAACAAGGGTAAGTTTATTCAGGATTACCATAACTAAAAAGCAGAAAACAACCTTTCCATCTCAGATGCTTAAGGTCATAGTGAATCCTGAACTGAATTACCATCACAACACAAAGCAAATACTAAACGTTTGGGAATATTGGTGATCAGAGAGACCTTGAGATTCAATTCCATAATTCTCTGAAAGTGGCAACACAGGTAAATAGGATAGTAAAGGCAGCATGCTTGGCATAGCAATTAGCACAACCCCTTTATAGCATCGGCGATTGGAACCTGGGTTCAAATCCTGTGCTGTCTGTAAGGAGTTTATATGTTCTCCCTGTGTGTGTGGGTTTCTCCCCCCCCCCATGGCTCCGGCTTCCTGCCACCCATTTGAAATGTACAGAAGTTGGGGGGGCGGCGGCTTAGGTTAATTGGGTATAAATTTGTCGGCACAAACTCGTGTTACCATCCAGCACTTCTAAAATAAACAAAATTTTTAAAAATTAGGCTGGGGCATAGAATATAAAAGTTGGGTCATGAGGTTAGAACTTTCCAATACATTGGTCAGACTGTATTTGAAGTATTGTGTGCAGTTCTAGTCACCTCACTACATGAAGAATGTGATTGCACTGGAGAGAGAGCAGATTCATTACAATGCTGTCTGGATAGGACTTCAATCTTGAGGAAAGTGGACAGCGGGACTCGATTTTCCTAGGTTCTAAGGAGGTTGCATTGCAACCCGACAGAGGCATACAGAAGAATTCCTCAGATTGCTCTCCGGAAGAAGCAAAGAAGTGCTCCCAAAGGACCTCTGGTGCTGAAGCCGAACTGATCCAATCAGAGGTTTGGATCTGGAGCTGGGTGGCTGATGAATCAAACAGTAATCTGTATGGCTACAAAGGCTACGGGAGTGTTGGAGGAGAATCCATGGACACTCCGTGATTCTGTAAATGTCTTCTTTGTATTCTAGTTGAAAAAGAATATCTCAAGTAAGAAACCAGCTGAATGAATCAAATGAAACCCCTTTTTAACTAAAAATAAAAATACTGGTACATCTGAAAAAAAGTGTGACAATATCTACTTGATAAAATGGCTCTAACTTTTTAAATTCAAATGCAGAGTCAAATTTCCAAGCATTTTTAGGTTAATTTTAAATTCAAAATTGAGATATTTCCCCCCCCCCCCACAACAGCATTCTCTCTGTACCCCATCCCAAACATTACCCATCAACCAGCTGTTTCCTTCAGAATTGTTTCCTAGCTTCCCACTTTTATTTCAATTTTTATAAAACTATGGCTTGTACAAACAAAGCTCCTTTAAGATGACTATTCCATTCTAACACTTCCCAAAATGCCTCAAGCTAGGTGTGGATGCATTGATGTACTATTGTGGAAATATTAAAGTACCTTGCTGGAAGTGCCTAGGATCACAGGCTATTGTCAACAGCATATAGTTCCAAATTTCCATTGTGGCAGAAACTTTACCGACTCTCGATTTAAAGACAATTTTAGACCTACTTCAAGTTAATAACTTTTATATCTGTAGAGTTACACTGGAAACTGGCCCTTCAGCCATCTGGTCCTCACCTACCAAAAACCCTAATTTCTCTTTCCTCTCTCACCTTCCCGTTAACCCCTCCTGCTATCTCTTGCCATCTACCAACATTAGGGATAACTCTCGGAAGCTAATTTACCTACCAATTTTCTTCAGAAAATTTAAATCATGGAGCACCGGAGATTTACACTTTAAATTCTTCTCAAGTTACAAAACAGATTTGGCCTACCATATCCACACCAGCCACTATATCCACCTGCATTGATTGCTTTCATCAATATTAGGCTCGTAGCCCTCCATGCCGTGACATTTTCCTGACAAAAGTTGAAACTTTGTACAATGAAAGCACAAGTCTTCAAATTGATTCTCTCATGTGTTCCAGTTTAGTACAAAATATTTGTTCTGCTTTCACTTATAAAATTATATGATCAGATCTCCTTTAGTCAGATTGCTACTACTCAATTTTTACCCCGGGTAACTTGCCACTAATCTGTTCTCTTCACCCTCTGCCACCCATCCGTGGGCACTTCTTGTTGGCACGGGGATGAGATTGTGCAAAAATTCTTGAGACAAAGAATACTGTTAACAGTTTCAATGAGCAATTTCTGTCATCCCAAATTTGCCAAGCAACAAAACATTTGTTAGAAACAGGGATTGAAAGGCAGGAGGAAAAAGTCTGGTGCAAACTTCCAAACAAAAGATCTTGGTTTAATATAAATTTTGAATCCAGAATCGAGTTTCTGCTCCTCTTCTCATCATTTTGTTGGATAAGACAAACACAAATCAATACCAGAACACCAACAGAAAAATACCATTGATTTTCATGCTGTTGTTGCAGAATTACAAGTAAAATAATGAAAGTATATTTTCAGCTGCTTTGCCTTGTTGAGAATTAGCTTTCTACTCATGGAAAAGACCCTGGAAAGTGACGAGTTTTGTTTCTGAAAGCAAGACACTTTACACACAATTACTTGACTTTATCTAGCATTTCAGAATTGTATCAATGCATGCAAAAGAGATACAATGCATTCTTAACAATGGTTTTATTTGGTAAAGGTAGGATTTCCTTGCTGACAAAGCACTGGTAAGCTTTTAAACAGAGCTTTAAAACAATGTACAACATAAAGTAAACTCTTTATTTCTTGGAAGTTTGGCAAAAAGGCAGTACTTAAAAGTTTGTTTATTAAATCCAGGCTAGGTACACTTTCATCCAACTTTCTGCAGAGCCCCAAGGCTAAGCCCTTCGTTATCAAAAACAGCTGCAATTTCCCTCTCTGCCAATAACAAGCACCACAGTAGACATTTGCATTAAAAGGCTTGTGTGTAAGGCCCTTTTATAGATGAGAAAAAAAGCAAATGTAAAGACAGAGATTCTCCATCTTTACATCGCTGCACTTGCCTCCATAAAAGGTCCGAAGGTGGATGGACTGCTCGAGCTCGCTCCAGCTTCCATCCGCCTGGATGGGGGGGGGGGGGGGGGTGGGGGGTTGGGACACTTAGAGGGGTGTGAAGTCACTTCACCTTCTTCATAAAAGGAAAGCAGATCCAAAAGGGATGGCTGATGATGTCGCGATGATGCTCTCAGCCCACGACCCAGGAGCGCAAATTTTAAACAAACCTCTATGGATAATAGAGATTATTACATTGTGCAGGAGATCTGCTTGCACTGATCCCCACTAGTGCTCTTACCTGCTCTTTGGTCGCTATTAGAGTATAGGCCGCTTTCCCTTCTCGGCACTCAAGTCTGATGTCACAATGGCGGGCAGCGCTACTGCACCACTCGCCCCTCCTCCTTCAGCTTTGGGAGCTGGCTCCCAGACTCAGCTCTCCATAAAGGCACCACAGGATCCGCCTTGTAGGTCATCACCATAAAAGGTAATCACCTTTCTTAAAAAAAACTTGATCCAGCTATACTGTGGTGTTTCACCATAAAAAGGCCTTATGATTGTGGAGTTGCTTTAGCATTGTTGACCAACCCTTGCTAACGTAGAGGTCTTTTTTTAAATATTAGAAACATGCCACATAATTCAATGCCATCGTTACATACCATGAAACAAAACTATAATGCAAGAAGTGAAGACCACTCACCCAACAACTCTGTGCATGCTCTCGGATTACAGTGAAATCTATCCATTAACTTTGGTTTCCCTTTACCTCGCCTCTTGGTCAGATGATGTACTTCAGTTTTCAACACAGAATATGACACAAAGCTAATATTTTTTTTAAGTTAAATTTAGTCTTGGGGCTTGTAGGTCAGCCAATTTCAGAACCTTTAACCCAAATACTCAGACCAGTGTCAGACCAATTGCTCAGGATATCAGAAAAGATGGTACTCCTGCGTAGTCACAGCTGCAGTAAAATTCTGGCGAGTGCCCCCATAAAACTTTTTATAGCATAAAGTATGGTTTGCACACCATGTACAGTACAACTCCAATTATCAGAAATGGTCGGGACTGGGTCTATTTCAAACGATACTTTCGGATAACTGTTTTTTTTTAAAAAACAGCCCAGTAGCAACAGCAAATCATTTGTAACAGTGTTAAAACAATAACAAACAACAAGGGAAGGCTTTTTAAGCATAAAATAATGTTTAATTCTCACCAAAAAACAACCTGAACAAAATAAGATAAATCCAACATAAAAAACTCAGAATTCTACTCAGAGGTTTTTCCCAAAATTCAATTTTTTTTTTGATCTGTCACGTCAGTTCAGCTCTGAAAAAAAATTTAGATTTCTGATCGTTTTGGATATCCTCATTTGTCCAAAAATTTTCAGAGGCGAAATGACATCATTCCGGCTTCAAAACTTTTTGGATAAATGAAGATTTCTGAAATCCGGAGCTGAACAGGCGTCACTTCCGGGTCCCAAAATTTTTTTCAGATAACTGGGGATTTCGGATAATCAAATTTCAAATAAATCAGAGTTGTACTGTAACAAGTTAAATGCTAACAAATTTAAAACAAGAGCAATCAGAACTTAGTTGGCACTTTAATCGAGGGATTGCATTGGATAAAATGAGAGCCAATGAAGGGAAGACTGCCATGCATGAGAAAGGGAAGGGAATTCTGGAGCCAAGAATCAAAGCAATTAAAGGCATGGATCCAATAGTGGAGAAAATAAAAGTGGATGTACCATATACAGTGAACAGATGAAAGGATTCAGTGAGCTAGGCAACATCCTTGTCAGTCAACGATTCAGGTCAACAGGAATTATCCAATTCTCTCCACGGATGATGGTTGCCCTGCTGAGTCTCTCCAGTTTCTCATCATTTTCTTAACTTTACAACATTTGTAGTTTATGTCCTTGGATGTACATTAAGCTGTATTTAGGAGGAAGGTTGCAGAGATGAAAGAGGGATCCGAACCAAAGCATAAAAGTGAGACACTTTTACAAGTGAGACAATCAGTTACCCTTTTTACACTGAGACTTTAAGCCAGGTTGAATCCGCCTTTAACACACTTCACTGTATAAAAGTGGCAAAGATGGAAAGGGGGGCCATTTCAGACCTGGCTTTTATCTGCCAAGTGAGGTAGCATCAGAGGCGAAGCAAGGCGAGTGTAGAAGGTCGAGCCGTGTCGCCGAGTTCAAACGGGAAAAGTACTACATGCTGTGCTACACACCCTGCTTCCTTTGCTCCAGGAAGCCAGCTTGCTGTGTAAAAGAACTCATCGACCTGGCATTTGTGTATATGGCACTAACATGGGTTTTTAGTGTAAAATGGGCAAGTCAAATCAGTAAGTGAACAAACAAGGCTTGGCACAGATTTGGGCAGCAGAGTTTTATGTGAGATTTGGAGAGTTTAAATTGGGACGTCAGTATGGAAAACACGATAATAAATGCAAAATGCTCCAGAAAATATGCAGGCATGCAAGTATTTTGGAAAAGGTAACTTATGGAGTGATTTCAAAACAATAATCTGAATTTTGAAAAATTAAAAGAACTTAACCAAGCTTCAAAAAATTTGTGGTCAGTCACCATGCTCTTTCCAATTCTTCCAATTATTTATTTTAAAAATATCCATTTACATTACTGTATACCATTAATTCTTACCTGCAAAGTATAACATTTTATTCAGTATAAAGATCCAAATTATATAAAATGTGCAGCTAATTTCACAGCATGGGAAAAAAGTAAAGAAGATACTACTTTTGTAAAGGTGGAAATTTCCAACTGAGATAACACTCCTTCCAGGACAAAACCCAGATTTTTAAGAAACTTTCTCCTTTCAACATTCAGCAAAGCTAAATTAAATCTTGAATAGTGTCCATTATAATCATATCCACAAGTTCACAACCAAAACACATTCCACATTACTTTTAAAAACAATTTTAAACTGTGCACGAACAAGAACTGATGGACTGGTTACTGAATGAGCTGTCCTGAAAACCAGGAGCAACTCCAAAACTGCAGGAGGACCATGCATCCCCCAGGAAAGGGAAGAAGTCCAAAGGAATAAAAGCTGGGGATGGAGGTGGAAGAACACAGGCTGGCAGGTGATAGATGGGTTAGTACAGGTGAGAGGGAGAAGAACTGGGGAAAAAAAGCCAGGCGTATAGGATGAATAGGCATTCTGATGGGAAGCAGGTAAAGTGGGGGTGACAGGCAGGGTAGAGGAGGGGAAGAGAAAAGAGGAATGAGGCCAACCAGATGAGGGAAAGGGGAAAGCAAAATGTGGGAGATGGGGGAAATTTGATAGACTAATGGAGGAAGGTTACTGGAAATTGGAGGTTGCTGTTGATGCCATCTGGTTGGATGGAATATAAAGTGCTGTTTCTCTAATTTGTTTGTGGCCTCAACTTAGTCATGACAGCATGGAAATGGGAAGAAGAACTAAGGTAGCTGGCCACTGGGAAACCCGAGGTGTTGTTTTTAGACAGAAGAATGGTGATCAATATCCCCCCAGTCTCTCTGACATAGACACCATACCGGATGCAATAAATGACCCCTACAGATTGCCTCACTTTGAGGGATAATCTATAGCCATTTTCACATTGGCCAACTGGGAACTTGGTGGTTCAACAAACTGGTTCAAAATAGCGTTTTTGCCGTTCACGTAGATCAATGTTTAAACCGGCTCTCTGTGCCTTTACACACTCATCACCCAGCATTCCAGAGCAAAGGGGCACCTGTCCTCCCGCAGTGATGTCCTGTCCCTTTCACACTGGGCGAACCGGCATGGATTGTGATGATACTCCCTCTCTCTAGGCAGTTCATCCTCAGGGCGATCTGACACCCACATGCCGGTTCGCAAGTGTTCACATTGGCGCATTAACCAGTAGATTGACGATCAATTACTGGGTTAAAGAGCCAGTGTGAATGACCTTCCATGGATGCTGCCTAACCTGCTGAGTTTCTCCAGCGTGGTGTACATTGCTCCAGTTTTCCAGCATCGACAGTATTGTTTACCAGGAAATGCAGCCTTTTGGGAATAGCAACAAAAATCTTCCCCTGCGTATTCAATTGCAGCCAGCCTTGGGTTGGGTGGGCAAGGAAAATTTTAAAAATCTTTAACAGCTCAACACCTTTGTCTCACATTGACCAATTCCTCACAGCAACATGAGCATCTGTGCTGGTAGCTCCAAAGTACAAATCACAACAAATTGGACATAATTTGGTCACATTTACTTTTTTTAAAAAGAATATTCATCCTTGCATTAAAACAAACAACAGGCTAGTTTCTTATTTATTGATATCACTCTCATCTGCCCAATCTGCTTTTATTTTGTCATGACCGTATAAATCAGACCTGTAAACCTTTTGAAATTTACCAAAGTAACATTAGTACAGCATTTAAAAAGAAACAATCTGCACTTCAATATTTTAACTATTACTTAATTGAACATTCTGTACTGAACATCATCCCCGTGGCAATGTTTGTCCACCTATAGGATACAAAAGCCAGATATAAAGTATCCTTAGTTGTGTAACCAATTCTGAATCAGCAGAACTAGAGAATGCAGTTAACAATATTGTCCGTTTATATACTGCCTTAATATGCCGCGAACCTTTCATAGAAGGGTCAAACAAAAATGATCACCAATTTAAAATGAGATTTGTTAATTCAAATACCAATCAAAAAGGCAAGTTTTAAAACAGTATCAGAATAAAGGAAGAGAAGTTTAAATGTGTGCGTGGATGGGGGGGGGGGGGGAGGGGTGGCAGCAGGATTTAAAATTGGAGGGCCAAGGGTCTTGGCAGCAGCAAATGTGGTCATCTATAATATTCAGGGATAACCCACAAACCAGAATCAGAATCATAAATACCTGGAAGAACTCCAGGAATGGAGGAGATTACACAGATTGGAAGGCCAAGGAGAGGATATGGGAATCTGGAAGCATTGATCAGGACCAGATAAATAAACAAGGCACCAATCAACCTGCCAGTCAGCCACCAATAAGTGGGAATGTTAACATAGCATAAATATGGTCAGGTTTCAGGTAATTTTCTAATTACAAAAATATGCAAGATGAAAAATTATTCTAAAATACTAGTAAGGCAGGAAGTAGCTGCATCCACTGTGACACTGCTTTGCTCTTCTGTTTAGGCACTGAAAATGGTGTCAAAATGAGAAAAAAGGGAATGTCTATCTTTTATGCCAAATCTCCCATTTAATTAGAGGTGGTATTCAGCAAAATTCCCCCCCCCCCGCCAATAAGATTTGTCACAGCAAATCTGTTGAAATTCAGAAGTATTCCAAAACTTGTATGAAATTTCAAATATGCAATCCGAATGATTTCTCCAATGACATGCAAATTCCTAGTACGACGTAGGAAGCACCCAACTGCTGATAACCTACCCGTCTGATTTTGTTTACACCTCCTCAATCGAATTTCTACTGTTCCTCTGGAAGTTTTATTAAGGTAGACACAAAAACAGTCATTTTTGGCTTGAAGGTGGCACACTAGAGTTTGCTTGTATTAAGGATAAATGACGAGTGCAGAGACATGCTTATACTTCTATTCGCATCTTTGAAGCTTGAGTTAGAATGTCATCGATTCAAAGCACACCACAGGATTTTAACACGTAAACTAAATGGACATTTCGGTGCAGTATTGTCGGGAGCCAGGATGGTTGAATGTTAAATAACAAGGTATTATAAATTTAAGGTATTAAATGAAAACTGTGTGCCAGATAGGGTTGTGTAATGTCTTATTCCACTGAACAGACAGGGAGTTTACTCCATATTTTGATTCGTCAAATAGCTTGGGGGAACTTTCTATGTTAAATAGAAATGCTATCACTGATGAACTGTGAGACACTCAAATCAACTGTGAAATATTTCTGAAAGATTTAAGA
This sequence comes from Narcine bancroftii, assembly GCF_036971445.1. NCBI lineage: Eukaryota > Metazoa > Chordata > Chondrichthyes > Torpediniformes > Narcinidae > Narcine > Narcine bancroftii. Next base: position 160,485,086 of record NC_091470.1, read on the forward strand.
GGTGTGAGATAAATATAAATTCTCTGAAACCTCATTAACTGTGTTGTTCTGTAACTTATTCAAAATTGATCACGACCATTTTTCAGAGTTTTTGATGCATATCTAACAATGATGAGTACAAAAGAAGAAATATGCAGGCCAAATGGGGGGGGGGGGGGGGAATCAGCTGTTGATAAGGGCGCACGGTTGCTGTCGTGGTTAGTGCATCATCTTTACAGCACCAGCGATCGGGACCGGACCTGGACTCGAATCCCGCACTGCCTGTAAGGGGTTTTTGTACATTCTCCCTGTCTCTGCGTGGGACTTATTTTCCCCGGGAGCTCCAGTTTCCTTCCACCCTTCAAAAAAATAGTACTGAAGTGTAGGTTAATGGGGTGTAAATTAGGCGCCATGGATTCGTAGGGCCGAAATGGTCGGTTACAGTGCTGTATGTCTAAATTAAAAAGTTACTAACAATGACATGTTCCCAGTTCCGTTCTTCAATATACATTCTTGGCACACCAATACCAATAATGAGACTTGAGGATCACACCCTATTCTAAGGAAAGGGCCCCATGCCAAGATTTAATGCCCAGAGTTCAGCAAGTATTCCATCCAACACAGTCTACAATGCAAAGAATTGTTAGTGGTTAGATTCCTCATGTTGCTGGTCCTATTTTGAGGAGTACAAGAACGTCTATCACAATTTAATTTAAAAAAAATAACAGTCCCTTTCGGCCCATGAGCCCTGCCATCCAATTACAACCAAATGACCTGCAACCCTCATAGGTTTTGAACTGTTGAAATAACTCGCTCAACTTTCAAAACACTTCACGGAGTCTGAGGTGCAAGTCGATCATGATACATGATTATATTACCCTTTGCTATGCCAAATTGATACAATTGTTTTAAAAGTATGCTACAGGGTTACAAATGTAGCCTTCCAAGATCAGAAGGTTAAAATGTTTGATTTTGATTCACTGATAGCATTTCAGGAAACATTTAACATTCTATTTATGATACCTTTCTTGTGGTATTGAGTATTTAAACAAAATAAGAATCATTGACCTTTTGACAGTAAAATCAATGTGTTATCTACTGCAGCTGTAAAACTTTAGAGGCGCAGCAAGGCTTTAAGATTCTACACCAAGTTCAACTATATCAGCTGCAACTGGCCTCTGTGCCCTCAGGCTAGGGAGGAGAAAAATTAACAAAAGCTCACACACATGAATTTATCATGGGGTTGGGGCCCCTCTCAGAAGGAGCAACCCAAGAATTGCAATCCAGAAATGGGACTGAGCAAAGTTGTACAAAATTCCTGGATATCAAAACAATTTCCCCAAATCCCAATCAGCAGACCCAGAAAACATTTGGAAGGAATCCTGCTTCGAGTTACACAGGAATCCTGATTTGTAGAACAGTTTTAACTGAGTGCAGGCTTCATGAGTGACTAAAATGGCCTTGGTATTTATTACGAGCTGATGCTTTTTATATAGGCCATCGACAGAACTGCAGATCTAAGCACAAAAGTCCTTGGCAAAGCAGTTGTGTATTTATCAAGAACCAAGAGCACTTCGAAGTAAGATCCCCATGTAGCCATTTTCTTTGTGCAAGTCCTACCTACTTCCTGGTGAAGAACACAACACAAATGACCAAATTTTAACTTCGCTGCATTCCAGTACAATTTTATTTTGCTCCAATTAACTGTCCAAATATCCGGTGGCAAGGTCTGGACTGGACTTCAAAACGATTCCATTTGAAACCGTTCCTTTGTAGGCCTTGAGATAGAGAATTGGATTGTATTCCCAGCTATCAATTTTAAGAAAATTTGGTAACATTGTTAATTCTTTCCTCTCCCCTTGAAATGGTACAAATTGACAATACATTAATTTGTGTGCTCACTCTGGAAGTGTAATTTTGTAACAAACTGCAAATGTTACGAGCTTCAACACATTTTAAATCAGAGCCTCGAGTTATCGGTCAACTCTGAGCAGAGCAGAAAATCCTCCCGAGTGAAACAATTGCTTTCGGTTTCATGCCTTTTGTGAACGTGAACCTCTTTAATCTGAAAGGCACCCCCGTTTATATGCTGCTTAAATCTCGTTTTCTCCCACTTCCTTCATGATTCGGAGATGGGGGTGGGGGTGTGTGTGAAGATTTGAGGGTCGTACTGGGACAGGAACAACCACAAAAATAATCAGTTTGTTCAGGACAGTTGGAGATTGGCTACATCCCTAAAAACAACACCATGCCCTTACCCTCGAAGTGGTTTTTTAAAAAAAATATACATATATAAAAATGATCAAATAACATTGAGTTTGGATGTAAAATGCTGGGAATTATTATCCCGCTGCATCCATTTTGCAGGCCTCTGACATCAGAAACTTCTTGCACAACATTATTTTCTTTAAACACACACTTCAACCCTCGTCTACACTCTCAGCGTCTCCTGGACACAAAAGAGTCGTCTTTTGTGAACGTAAACATTTATTTTAAGAGGGAAAAAAGGGCCACGTCTAGATCTTATTCGGGGGGGGGGGGAAATACCGCAGTTTTAATGGGGGGGGGGGTATTTTAATCCTCAGACGTTTTTTAATTTCCTCCTGACATTTCTACAACTGGGCCCTGTCCAGCACTTTAAAAATGGCTCGAATCTCCCCCCCCCCCCCACCCCTTCGCCCAGATGACCCTGGGAAAAGTGGGAGGTGTGATCTGCCCCCCTGCACTCGCCCCACCCCAGAGTTGGGGGGGGGGGGGGAGAGAAAAGAACGAGGAGGCTCTTCCCTTACCTTTCCTGCTCCTCTTGTGCAGCCGGTCACTCCTCTCTTCCTCTAGAGCGGCGGCAACGTCGGGGTTGTCCTCCTCCCCATTGTACCACACCAGCAGTTCCTCCCCCGGCTGGATGGGCTTCACGGGGCGGCAGGAGGAGGAGTAAGGAGAGGTTGGGGGGGGGGGGGGGGGGGGGGGGGGGGAGACAGAAACAGCGCCGATCAGTGCCAGGCCCGGGCGGCAGACCAACCACACTAACACCCTCCTCCTCCTCCTCCTCTCCTCTCTCTCCTCCCTCCCCTCCCACTCGCTGTGGGGGCCGGTGAGCGCCGCAACCCTTTCTCTTCCCCCCCCCTCCCTCCTCCTCCTCCCCCGGAGCTGCACGACTATTTCCTGGGGCTCCCGATGTGGTGCCACTCCGACAGGAAGCACTCTTTGAACCAGCGCTGCTAATCCCGGGGCCACTGGGAAGTGGTTCTTTTCACACAAAAGCGGCGACGGTTGGGCGCGCCGCCGCGCCCCCTGCTGGCCGGAGGACCGCGTCGGCGCTGCCCGTCTCTCAGCGGGAGGCTCCCCAGCATTGCTCATCTCCAGCCTTGGAGACTCCAGCCCTTTTCTTAAAAAAACCCTATCACTGCAGCCACGTGTGAATGGCCTTTCTAACAATCTCTTCGTGCTGATCTGCTCAAGCCCCGCAAGAGGTAGTGGTCACAGCCCAGGACATCACGGGCAACACCCTCCCCACCATCGACAACATCACGGGCAACACCCTCCCCACCATCGACAACACCACGGGCAACACCGTCCCCACCATCGACAACATCACGGGCAACACCCTCCCCACCATCGACCACATCACGGGCAACACCCTCCCCACCATCGACCAGATCACGGGCAACACCCTCCCCACCATCGACAACACCACGGGCAACACCCTCCCCACCATCGACCACATCACGGGCAACACCCTCCCCACCATCGACAACATCACGGGCAACACCCTCCCCACCATCGACCACATCACGGGCAACATCCTCCCCACCATTGACCACATCACGGGCAACACCCTCCCCACCATTGACCACATCACGGGCAACACCCTCCCCACCATCGACCACACCTCGGGCAACACCCTCCCCACCATCGACAACACCCTCCCCACCATCGACAACACCCTCCCCACCATCGACCACATCACGGGCAACACCCTCCCCACCATCGACAACACCACGGGCAACACCCTCCCCACCATCGACAACACCACGGGCAACACCCTCCCCACCATCGACAACATCACGGGCAACACCCTCCCCACCATCGACCACACCTCGGGCAACACCCTCCCCACCATCGACAACACCCTCCCCACCATCGACCACACCTCGGGCAACACCCTCCCCACCATCGACAACACCCTCCCCACCATCGACCACATCACGGGCAACACCCTCCCCACCATCGACAACACCACGGGCAACACCCTCCCCACCATCGACAACACCACGGGCAAAACCCTCCCCACCATCGACAACACCACGGGCAACACCCTCCCCACCATCGACAACATCACGGGCAATACCCTCCCCACCATCGACAACATCACAGGCAACACCCTCCCCACCATCGACAACACCACGGGCAACACCCTCCCCACCATCGACAACACCATGGGCAACATCCTACCATCGACAACATCACAGGCAGCACTCTCCCCACCATCGACAACACCAAAGGCAACACCCTCCCCACCATCGACAACATCACGGGCAACACCCTCCCCACCATCGACAACACCACGGGCAACACCCCACCATCGACAACATCACGGGCAACACCCTCCCCACCATTGACAACATCACGGGCAACACCCTCCCCACCATCGACAACACCGTGGGCCACACCCTCCCCACCATCGACAACATCACGGGCAACACCCTCCCCACCATCGAAAACACCACGGGCCACACCCTCCCCACCATCGACAACAACACGGGCAACACCTCACCATCGACAACATCACAGACAACACCCGCCCCACCATTGAGAACGTCTACGGCAGGCCTGGCCAACCCTTTCATTTTTAATTACGGCAGACAGCACCGTAATCGGTCATTTCAGCCCCGGGGGTGCAGGCTGCATGGACTTGCGGGCTGAAATGGCCTGTCACGGTACTGTGTGTTGAAATGAAAAGGTTACCCACCCCTGCTCTACAACGAACACTTGTTGTTGGAGAGCAGCAGTCGATGACCAGGGATGCACGCCACCCAGCCCATGCACCATTCTCGCTGCTACAGAAAGAGGTGTCGGTGGCACGAGACTCGCACCACCAGGTTCAGGAACAGTTGCTACCCCTCAACTGTCAGACTCCTCAACGACCAACTCAATCAGAGATTCATTTAAGGACTCTTATTTTTACACTTTACTGTTTTTTTTAAAATTCTCTATTGCACAATCAGTTTCTTTACATTTCTTTATTGTATATTTTTCTATATGTTTATATGTGTCTGCTGTGTAGAATGTTTTTTTGTACTAACAATAGTGGTAATTCTGCCTCACCCACAGGAAAAAGATTCTCAGGGTTGTATCTGATGTCATGTATGTACTCTGACAATAAATCGGAGATTATTTCCTTCATCTCCACAGGCACTGGGCATCCTTCATTGTCTCACACATGTAATCAGAATTAATTTGAAAGTCTCAACCATGAATCCAAAACAGGACATTGGAGAGCCATCATGAACAAACATCCTGGTTGATTATCTTCACTGCAAACATCCAAAGCAAGGTACAGTCAATTTCAGATTTATTGTCATACATGATATCATATACAACCCTGAGATTCTTTTTACTGCAGGCCAGGCAGAATCACCACTAATTGATAGTGCAAAAAAAAACTGTTCTCAATGTACACATGCAAGCAATTAAAGAAATGTAAACAAACTGACTGCAGCACAGAGAAAAAAATCAATAAAGTGGAAAATTAAGAATCATAATGAGAATTTACTGTCATCAACATGCCACAAAACTTGTTTTTTTGCACCAGCATCACAGTGCACACATTTATATAAACCTCCTTACAAAATAAATGAAAATAGTGCAAAAAGAAAAAGTCAGGTAGTGTCTATGGTTCATTGGTCATTCAGGAATCTGATAGTAGAAAGGAAGAAGCTATCCTTGTGCTGCTGAGTGCTTGTTTTCAGGCTCTTGTACCTTTTTCCCCAATGGTAGCAGAGTGAAGAGGTGGTGGGGGTCCTTGAGGATAGAGGCTTCTTTCGTAAGACAACCACGTCTTATAGATGTTTCCGTGACGCCTCAGTTTGAGTTAACAACCCTGTGGAGTTTCTACTTGTCCTGAATGTTGCCACCTCCATAGCAGAATGCAACCAGCCAGAATGCTCTCCACAGTAGTTTTTAAAAGAGTCTTTGGTGGCATACTGAAGCTCCTTACAAAGAAAAGCCACTGGTGAGACTTCATGATGGCATCGACATGGAGACTTCAGGACAAATCCTCAATGTCGACACCCAGGCATTTGAAGCACTTGGATCCTTTCCACTGCTGACCCTTTAATGAGAACTCGTTCCTGATCTCCTGATTTCCTCTTGAAGTCCACAATCATCTTTTTGGTTTTGCTAAGGATGTTGTTGTGACACCCTTCATTACCCTCTGGGTTTCTGCCGACAACAGTGGTGTCATCAGAAAATTTGTGGAGAGCTGTTTTGAATCGTGCCAGGCCACATAGTCGTGGGTGTAGAGTGAGTAAGACCAATGGACTAAGCACACATCCTTGAGGCGTGCCTGCATTGATTGTTAGTGAGTGGGAGACATTGTTTCCAATCATACTGATTGTGGTCTTCTGATGAGGATGTCAAGGATCAGGTTGCAGAGGCCCAGGGTTTGAGCTTGTTGGCCTGCACTGAGGGAATAATGCTGTATATATTTTCAAAGAGGAAAAGCCTATCACTACAGCCATAAGTAATTGGCCATTCTGACTTAAAAGGGTGTATTCTGCCATTCTAGAATCTCTTCGTGCTGATTACTCAATACTGTGAGATTATAATTTCCTTCAGCTCTACAGGCACTGGGTAACCCCAGTGTCTCACACATGTAACCAGAATTAATCTGAAAGTCTCAGCCACGAATCCAAAGCAAGCAACCTGGCTGATTATCTTTGCTACCCGAATCCAAAGGAAGTACAACAAATTGTTCCAATGCCACTGACACACTGGCTGAATTCAGCCAAACACAGACAAGGGTTTGAATTTTGCAGGTTTTTGCAGTGCAGTATTCTACAAGGTAAATGTGCTTCACTAAAGCAAAGCAGTAATTTAATTATGTCAGTGGGAACAACTGTGTTCCCGATTCCATCAAACCAGGTGAAAATGCCTCTTATCTATGCAATTCACATGCAAAGGACAACACAATAGATGTGTTCTATTTGAATTTAGAGCAGCCAGTTTAAACTTGTTTTGGCAGATCTCCTTAAGCTTCACAATATTTCTGACATTATGGATTATCAGTTTAGAGTGTAGACCGTTAACACTTCTTCCAGAGTTGACCATTTCAATTTGCATTGACCAACCTCATTTAGTATCCAATGAATAAACTAGATCCGCCCAATTTCATTTCTGATCACCTCTGAGCACATTCATACACCAAACACACTACAAGACTCACCAGAAAGCAACTGAAGCAGTAAAGTCTAATCAATTTACCCGACCATAGTATAGCTAAATATTTAGAAGTCATGGAATGTTCAGAGTAGATCATTTTAATTAAAAATCAATATTCTGGATTTACCAGTTTTTTTATCTCCTGTTTTCAAATGTCTTCAAATGAGGACTTTTGTTTTTCTTTTTTGAAAACTCCAGTCCTGGAGAGTCCAGGAAAATTGCCTGCCGGTGTGATCTCAGCTCAGTCAAAACTGACAGATTCTTTACTGAGCCAACGATGCCCAGAAGTGTGCAAACAGGAATGAGGAACACAGGCTGATCTCTCAGCTCCTTGAGCCTGCTTTGCCATTTAATAAGATCAGGGCCGATTTGATAAATCGGGTTGCCTCCACAGAAAATTAATGATTAATTGCTGACAAATCTCCACTCCAAATTGAATCGTTTGTGAATATAATGTACTAAAATTGATCAATCTGAGTGACAACATATTAATGTTCTTAATGTTATTGAATTACTGGAGTCTGAAACTGAGGATCAAGTAACTAAATGAGTAGGAACTATTCATTTGGTGTATAGGGCCAAAATAGATTTGTAAAGGAGAAAAAAAAAGCACATTTGCTCAGTAGCTGTGGAGAGAGGGACATAATTCATGATCTTTCACCAGAACGAGGCAAAATTTGGAAACAGGTTGTTAAATTTCTGAGGAAGACAGGGGTTATAGAGAATAAAAGGAACATTTGTAAATAGGAATGGAGACCAAAGACAGACAGGGTGGTGGCTGAGAGTGGGTGGAGACTTGTTAAATACGAATGGCCTGTCTGAAGGAAATGGGAACCAGAGAGGAACGAAGACCAAGGTGGAAGACGGAAGTAGCAAGAGAGATATGCTGGAATTCTGAGAAATCTGAAATGAACAAGAATGCTGGAAATACCCAGGAAATCAGGTTTCAGAATCAACATTGAATTTAACTAATGAATATAGCAGATCTTTCCAGGTTCAGATTTCAGCTTTATTGTCAGAGTATATACATGGCATCACATACAAGTTCTGATATAAGGGCTATTAACATGTAATAATTCTTCCACAACACATGTTGACTGGTCTAGAAGTATTTTTTATTACAGTGTTCTGTAACTCCCAGCTCCAGCATTGTTTTCCTTCTCCATCTTTTATATTAATCTCTTATACAAATAAAAAACACACAGAACTGCAGGAGGAACCCAGCCGGTCACACAGCGACCATAGGAGGTAAAGATGTATATTGCCGACGTTTCGGGCTTGAGCCCTTCAAGGAATAAGCAAAGAACAGGAAGGCATAAGAATAAAAGGACTGAAGACCAGAACAAAAAAAAGGTACGATAAAAGGAAAGGTGAGAACTGATTTTGGCTCTGTGAAAAAAGACAGAGGGTGTCGGACTCTGGCTTTACCCTACCCTTAATTTAGTCTATGTGTCGTCTGAGTCCAGTGTGTTCATTAAATGAAGTGATAGGAGAAGGTATTCGGTTCAACAATCAGTTTATTACACAGCACAAGAATAAAGCTTAACAGAGCTCTGGTTCAGTCGTTAGTTCATAGGTCACCTGCACAGTGAGCTATTCCCCAAGACTGACCTCTACTGTCCAGTCTCTACAGTTTATATAGCTCAACCTTATCATACAGAACAAAAGTTGGCTTTCTTTGCTAGATTTCTTGCATAAGATTTATCACAAGTAATTTCCTGCTCTGCAGATATCTGGGGTGTAGAGCTCCCATCTTAATCCTCAAGGCCAGAATATCCTGTTGTTTTGATCAGAAATCAATTCATACCCCAGATATTTCTAATTATTTCTTTGTTCTCATCTGGCCATATTCTTCTGTTCAACTCAACACCTCCTTTGGTCTTAGCCTTCTTACTGAGTTAGTTCCCATTCTCTTTGTTTCTGACAGTCTCTGTCAGGATTCTCTTTGTTCTTGTCTGGCCATCGTCTCCTGTGCTATTCAACACCTCCTTTTGCCTTAACATTCCTACTAAATTGTTTCATACATATCCTCTCTTTTGTATTTGGGGAGCAGGCAATTCTAAACCTACTGTAATCAGCCAACTTTGCTACATACTGTGGCTGCCCCTTACTTACATTACTCTTTCCCTTCATGAGGTAAATATTAAATTGTTACATAGTACTGGATTCATGTATACAAAATGAATAGTACATAAGCATATATTCTACATATTTTCTATGATTAATTAACCCCGAAATTCCAACAAGGGGAAAGGGAGATGGAGCTGGGGGAAAGGCAACAGGGGGAGGGGGAAAAGAAGGCGGGAGGGGGAATGGTTTTACGGAAATGAGAGATATTGATGTTAACGCCATCTGATTAGAGTGTGTCCGGACAGAAGGTGAGGTGTTGCTCCTCCAATTTGCAGGTGGTCTCCATCTGGCCATGCACTTATGTAATCACTGCCTTTTCTTCAACATTACTATCATTATTTGTATCATGACCTCTCTCTTGGTCTCCACCCAACTTTGCAACCGATGTAGATAGAAGAATGAAATCATAAAGCAAGATTAATAGATTTCAGGACATTATGGGAACATTTTTATTAGGGCTGATGAGACTTGTATGGGTCAGAGGCACATGGAGAATATTCTGAGGATCAGAGCCAGGTCCTTCAGAAAGGAATTAGGGAACATGTTTGCATAACAGATAGAAATCTGAAACTCTTTAATTGGTACCAATTATTTAATTTTGGACATTTGGAGAATATGAAGATCAACTGATATGCAAGAAGACAAAATTAGGTTAAACTTCTCAGATTATTTCATAAAACAACAGAGCAGAATCAAGGAACATCGCATCTTCTACTCCTACAATGCTGCACTGAATGTGCAATACTATCACTTGAAATGTCTCAAATTCAAAATATTGTGTGTGGACAAGTGAATGGAATGAATATATCGAATACAATCAGCTTTCATCTGAGGATTAATGCAACTTTGACTTTCTCATTGATGACAAATCACATTAGTTTACTACGTTTTTTTAAGAGTTTATTTTCTATTAATCTACAAGTTCAACGGATATCTTGATACTCTTAGTTTTAACCATTGAGTCTTCTGCATGTCGTGGGTAAATTAAATGCTGAGAGTGTAATTATGATTTTTTAAAAATAACCTATGTTGGCTCAGTGAGGGTGGAGATGGGGGGGCAGTTTCTTTCATTCTTACTGATTTAAAACACGTCTCTCCTTATAAAAGGAAGCAGATGCTCTTACAGTTGAGATGAGAAGTACCACTGGAAAATTTACTTAAAATATTCAATATAATTTATGGACTCACATTGATAGAGAAAGAATTAGGGCCAAAAAATGATTCCAGTGTTTAGCAATAAGCGTGGTCTCCTATTTGGCACTCACGCTGTGGAACATGGAAGCCATGAAGATCAACGCCATAAAGAGCTTCAATTAATTCATTCATCTGGAAGGATGAGGAAAGAAAACCCACTAAAGTATAATAGGTAACTGAGAGAGAAGGACGCAATGTACAGAAAAAATAATTGGAGGGCTTGAAGAAGATATGTTACAAAAAAAGGAGTGGAGCAAGGAACTGTTGAGGTTTTACACAAAGAAAAAGAAGACAGCGACAAATTTTCCCCAAAAACTTTATATATTAAATAGGAACCACAAAAGATTGCCGTTGCTGGAATATATTGCTTGTCTCTATGTGTGTCATGTCTGGATGTGCGTCTGTATGTTTTGCACCGAGGACCAGAGGACGCTGTTTCGTCGGTTTGTACTTGAGCAATCGGATGGCAATAAACTTGAACTTCATCAAGAAGGTACAGAAACCTAAGCTCTGGAATGTCCAGGTTCAAGAACAACTCTCCAGCTTTCAGATTTTAAACCTCCCCACCATCATGAACTATTCTAGGACTGCCGAAAGGTCTGTCTATACTATTAAAACATCTTTTTTTGTACCAATTGCAACTTTGAATAATTTTTATGTCTTTTTATATTAATTTTCTCCTTTTTCGTCTTGTGTATGACAAGAAACTCATCATTGTGATGCGGTCGCCATCTTGTTTCTTAAAAGTTTTAAAGGGACCCAGATAAATGAAAATGTAATAACGATTGACATCAATAAAAGATGCACGAGGAAATTATTAAAAATACGAAATACGATTACTCAGATGTAGAGGGTCAGAGTTTCAGCTCCCATCGATACTGCTTAAGCTGCAGAGTTCTTCCAGCACAGTGTCTTTGGCTTTAGATTCCATCACCTGCAGCCTCCAGTGTGTCTCCAGCAAAGATAAATATTGTTGTACTTTAAAAAAAAAATTAATTGCCTTAAGGCAGCACGGTTGGCGTAGCAGTTAACGCAAAGCTGTTACAGCACCAATGATCAGTACCGGGTTCCAATCCCGCACTGTTTGTAAGGAGTTGAGACATTCTCCCCATGTCTGCATGGGTTTTCCCCAGGGGCCCCAGTTTCCTCCCACCGTTCAAAAGGGACTGCAGGTCAATTGAGTGTAATTGGGCGACACGGACTTGTGGGCTGAAAGGGCCTGTAACCCATAATGTATGTCTAAATTTTTTAAAAATTAAAATATTAAGATGGGTCACATTGGAGCAAAGTGTGTGCTGAATAGCCCACATCCAGCAGGAAAATGGAGAATGCTCTGGAACATCTATTTTCAAAGAGTCATGAATAAACCATTGGCTCTTACAATATCTTGGGTGTATTCATAGAAATATCAATTGAAGGCCAGAGCATACTATTTTGTCTAAGATGTAGTTTTGCTCTTCTAACTAGGTCAGCATTGAGGATTTCAAATAATCCGGATAAGTAAGGTGATGCATTTTGGAAGGTCAAACTTGAAGTCGGAGTACAGGATTAATGATAGGATACTTAACAGTGTGGAAGAACAGAAGGACCTTGGGTTCCACAGCTCTCTCAAGGTTACACGCAGGATAGTTAGGAAGGCCAGTGGTATGCTGGGCTTCATTAGTCAAGGGATTGAGTTCAGGAGTCATGAGGTGATGTTACAGCTCTTTAAATCTCTGATGAGACCACATTTAGAATATTGTGTTAATTTCTGGTCACCTCACAGGAATGATATGGAAGCTATGGAGAGGGTGTAGAGGAGATTTAGTATGTTGCCTGGATTGGAAAGGTTAGCAGAGCTTGGACTTTTCCCTTTGGACCAAAAAGGACAAGAGGAGACATTATAGAGGTCTACAGGCATAGATAGACACCTTCATCCCAGGGCGGGAATAGCAAAACACCAGAGAACGACTGTATAAAGTGAAGGGAGGAAGATTTAGTAGAGACATCAGAGGTGGTTTTTTTAAAGAGAGTTGTAGGTGCCTGGAATGCATTGCCAGGGGAAGTGGCAAAGGCTGGAACAATAGGAGCATTTTAGAGAATCAGACAGGCACATGGATGAAAGAAAAATAGAGCTTTATGAAGTAGGGAGGCTTTGGGTTTTTTTGGGTAGATATATAGGTAGGCACAATGTCGTGGGCTGAAAGGCCTGTACTACTCTGTATGTACTATGTAGAGTATGTAGAGAAAGTTCTTCAGATAGCTTCCCTCTGTAACATTTCTTGATAATCAAGGAAGACTACATGGTTTAATACAGAGAAATTCGATGAAGCATTGGCAATATATTTGGAAGAACCAGAGACTAGGAATATAAGGGTATTATTTTTATGTTGCATACAACCACATTTAACTTTGAAGGTGGCTCCTTTCCAAAAGAGGGTTGGGGGAGAGGGAGAAGAAGGGGTGCAGGGAAACACACATTTCTTGGATTCCCATATCTGGCTGAGTTGGATCACCTACAAAAGGAGAGATAATCATGCCAGTGATCTTGCCTGGAATAGTTCAGTTCCCTCGAGCAAGCAACAAAGAATTGTTCAGATTTCAAGAGTTGCTCTGATGTGGGTTAAAGTGTGACTAATGAATCATTTTGCACAAAACAGGGTGCTTAATAGAAAATGAATCCTTTCAATGTCTTTGAGGTAATTTAGGTTTAAATGGATCCTATGTGAAACAAGTCCCATCATCTGACTGCAGCAATTTCTGGCAGGGCGAGTTAAGTTCAACAGGGCTCTGAAAATTGGTGGGGGCAAGTGTCAGTGCCCAGCCGATTTAACTCACTAACTGCCTTCTAGCAGTGTGAAATCACAACCCGCTCTTGCATCGTCACCTCCCCCCCACCCCCGCCTGTAAAACACCGGGTGGCCGATTAACCAGGTACATCACGGTGCAGTGGGTAAGGCTCCCGAGTGCAGAACGCCCGGTAAGTTTACCCGCTTCCTAGGAGGGTTGGCAGTGTGAAAGGGAAAGTTTTACACCGCATGATTACTGGGTACAGACCCGTAAACTACCTTTAATCAGCAGTGTGAAAGAGTATTTTTTAAAAGAGGTTACAGACTGAAAAAGCACATACAATACTCAAATCAAGTGAATGAGATTCTGAGCAAGAATTAACAACACAATGTACCGATGGAATGTATATTATGTTCTGACCCCAGACCCAGTGCCTGCAGAGCTGTAGGCAATGCAGAGTATTTGGCCGATCAACACGGAGGCCAGGGAAGTTAGTTTTCAAAGAGATTGAATTTTTTTTTTAAGGCACCTGGATGGGAGATTTCAGAATCCATGTGGGAATGGAAAGGAAAGAATTTTACATTAACATTTCAGAAGAGAATAAGTAACACAGATTATGTGCAAATCATAATTGCACAAAGTGAACAAACTTGAAGTGGATTTCCCAGAATTGGATGAAGAGAAATGATTTGCTTCCCTTAACCATTTGTTAACTTATAAACCAAGTGAGCAACAGTTCTTATCCAATTCTTGAGCTGCACTGAAGGACTAAATATTTGGCTTTTGCAGCAAAATATGACAATAGCAATGGCAAACGACAACTGAGGCTCGTTGAGCAGGCTCGATGGGCTGGGCGACCTACCTCCTGCTCATATTTCTTATTTTTTTATTCTTCAACAAGTGCATGGTAAAAGTAGCTCGGGCAATGTTAAAGCCTTTGGGTCAAAGGCAATCAACAAGGTAAATACAATTAAAATTAAATCATTTGAATTTAATTAAAGCACAGCCATTGATTATAAGCACCCAAATACTTCAACTGAGGAAAGCAGAATTAGGCCCTTTCAAGCCAGGCCTCAACTTGGAGGCCAGCTATAAGCACAGAGGGAAAACATAGCCTTAAAAGGCTGCTCCTGCGTTGCATTCATGTTGAGCGGCGCCTTGTAGTGGCCTCTGGAGCCAATGGAGGCGGGGTGACTGGTGCCATAGTGCCACCCGTCATAAATACGCGGCAGAGCAATGGCCATCTTCCCGACCCATAATTCCCCCCCCCCCCCACGTGTGCATCTTGAGCCACTGACCAGCCAAAGGCCGAAGTGGCCCAGTGATGTGCTGGAGCGGCCAGTGGGGCTGTCGCAGCCCCTCTGAGGGGGCCATGGAGGGAGAGGGGTGACTGGGTAGCAGGGAGAAGGGACGCTGGCTGACGGCGTCATCACAACATCATCAGCCTGCCCCTGACCAGCTTGCAGCGGTGAGGCAGTGGAGCGCTGTGCTCCGCCGATGATCTTTCCCTGAGAGGGATTGCAGTCGATGCCTTGGAGCCATTCATAGAGGTTAATCCTCCGACATAAGGTCGGAGAATCTCTGCCTTTACCATTGGGCTTTATCACTGCATGAAAGGGCCTATTGTTTCCCATTGAAATTTGCAGGATTAACATTACCTGCAATTTCAATTAAGATTTTGATTGTTTTTTTTTAATTTTTATTGTGTGTACTTCACAGAGTGAATAATATAGCAGAGGATTTAAAAAAAGAATCCAACCTTGTGCAATGTGGACAAAGTAACTTGAAGTAATGCTAAATGAACACAAGATCTATAATGAATTTCGATACACACCAGGTGAACACTTAAAGAGATAACCTCATGGATACCATGCTCCTGTGCCCAAGTCTAATGAAGGAGATGATAAACATTTGTATTCTTATGACATTTAGAACTGAATTAATTTTTATCTTTTCCTGTTTGCTCTGGGAGAGGGGCAAGAAGCAGGAGAGACATTTGAAATAAGTAAATAACTATGTCAATAATTAAAACCTAATGGGGCAAATCATGAAAATTGTAAGGGCAAAACAAGGAGACGTTTAAAAAAAAAAGTGTGCACAAAAATGCTGGAGAAACTCAGCAAATCAGGCAGCATTCTTCATGTAGCAAAGATAAAGATACGTAACTCATGTTTCGGGCCTGAGCCTGTCATCAAGGTATGAGCAAAAAGCAGGCAGGCTAAGATGGTTGGGGGAGGGGCAGGGAAGGAGCACAGGCCCCGAGGCAAGAGGTCATTTAAAATCTAAAAGTGGTGCGATTATTTTTGTCATCCGAGTGTCACTTTGGAGTTTAAGCATTTAACTATATATAAAACACTTGAATTTTGTTTCATTTTTAAAACTTTAGCGAAAGAGTTGTAAGAGGTGCCCACACACTACACAAAATGCTGCAGTCACAATGAGGGCAAAGTTAATGACATAAATCCTTTGGAAATACACAGCTGTACTTTGGAGATAGGATTACTACTCAGACAAAGCCCTCAAAAATTGCTTCAGATTAATATTAGCAACTGAGAAGGTAACAGTTTCCAAGCCTTTTTATAATGACAGTGAAGAGCTTGATGTGCTATTAAAACAAGTTTAAAATATCTGGAATTTATTTATTCTTTGACACTGGGAAAAAATTAGTTGAGAATGATTTGTTGCATGGGAACTGCTGACATTTTAGGAAGTTGCAAGAAATTGAATAGCACTCAAGCTGCAATCACTGCAGAGATCTTCAGATTGCAATTTGTTCAATGTGCACAAACATTTGTGCCATTACAGTGGCTAAAGCTGCAATTCACAGAATCACAATGGAGTGTAGGAATTCATTTAGGCCACCAAGGCAATGCTGGCTTTTCATAGAGCGGTGCATTCATCCCATCGCTCTCTCTGAAGAACCCATTCAATTCCTTTTTGAGAGCCAGATCTACTTTGCTTCCACCAAACTTACTGGGAGTGGGATCCAGATTGACGATCTGCATTCTCAGCCAATGGATCTTTTGTCCTGCTGGCATTTGAACAAATCATTAATTACGGTTTTTTTCTTGCTACACAGCTGCTGCATTCCAGAAAATTATTCCCAAATTCCTGGAACACAGACTGTGTAAAAAAGATTGAAACAGAAATGAGTGACTCATTCCCGTTCTGCAATTTTAACTGCGGCACCCCCTGGACATTATTGCGGGCTGCCTGCAGTCCAAATTGAACTGCAGGGGGGACCGCAACAGTGGGCTGATGAATAGCGCGTATTTGCAAGTCCCACTTCTTTACTTTCCTCACTTCAGTGTAAACTCGTGTAAGGAAACTGAGGTTTTAAGTTTTGGTCGCTCCGGAAGGCAGGAAAAAATTTTGAAGGAAAAAAGTAAATTCTTTTTTAAAAAAAATTAATCGGAACAGCTTCCCTCAATTCACATCATCTGAACCAAACCAATTAAATCTCCTCTCAATCTTAACTTTTTGCCGCTGAAATTCCACCTCCCAGAAAACTTTATTTTATATTCCTCAGCCTTTCGGGCCATCAAAACCGAAGTCAACAAGTCAGAAGTTTTATCAATATTTGAATTCTTTCCACATTTATACATATAATTTTACCTCTTTATCTTCATCTTGATAAAGGATTCAGACATGTATCATTGTCTGACCATTTCTACACAGGAATAGCTGTCAGATCTGCTGAGTTTCTCCAGCAATTCTTTCTCTGCTTAATATTCCAGCATCTGGGCTTTTGCATTGCATGCCTTCATTTATGAAGCCCAGGATCCTTGTGATTTGCTAATCACTTCGAAGCACAAAGCCATGTATAAATATTTCCAGAACTGTGAAATACTCATCAAAATCTGAAGCATTTCTGATTTGGCCACAATTTGATCTTACAATTTGTAGATGGTCCCAAGTTATGGGTTAAACATTTCCAGAAAATAAACAAATCACCATACAGGACACAAGTTATTCTGCATCATTAAGCTACAATTGGTTTGGCAATCTGTACCCCACAGGAACAAGACAATTAAATGGAATACCCTGGCAGCCCCCGCAGTTGAATTAGTCAACTCAACAAAGCCAGCAGATTTTTTTTATCCCATTTATTCCCTGGTTTAATGGTTCTTAATGCTTAAAACAACTATTTTAACAGCTTAGCAGAAAATACTCAGCCTTAAATGCCACCAAACCAACCATCAACAAGAGCTATGGTTTACATTAATTTCAGAAGCGACATCTTAGCATGGAGAGAGACAGGTTGAATCGATACAGTATTCATTTTCTGGGATATCAGCACAAAGTTCTATCGTTTTCAATCCACTTGCACTGACGTTACTCAGATCCATTTTGCCTAGGTAAACATAGAAGCAACAACTGGATGCACAAAAAAACTCAAAACAAAATACTTTGAAAAACTTTATTCAACATTACGATGCTAACATTTGCTTTCTCTCTTTGTGGTAATTGTGGATAACAATTTTGGGATGTTTACTGTTGAAAAGATCACTGCAAGCTTCAAGGTTAGCACAAAGGCCAAACTTATTGGGTTGAAACCTCGCGCGAGGAAAATAAATGGCAGCACTGCCGGAGCCACTGTAATGGCAGAGCTGCCACTGGAGTGGACGTAGGGAGAGTGGGGTACAGAGACACAGCTATCCTCTATGGAGTCCCTACCACCAACGGCTTTAAATAGATTGTTAAAGGAGCCGACGATGTTTTATTTTAAATCCCAGACCCCCAGGGTCTGGGCACAAGATGGCGGCACCTGTGTTCAACAGTGGCCACACGGGGTGGCCAACGCTTTGAACTGCACTGGAGTCTCGTGCGGCTGGAGGCGAATCCACAGACACTCAATGGCTCTGGGGTGATTTGATGAGTGGCCCGATATTGCATGGCAAATCCTCCAAAAAAATACAACTGATCAAAGTTGGTTGCTTAAATGACTTCACAAACCCACAATTAAATCTGATCAAATGGCCACACATCATAATCCCGCTGGATTACTCCTGAATGGTTTTCAGAACTTCAAATGATTGCCTAAAGGAATAATGAGAATAACAAAATGTACACCATGTTTTTGGCCACTAATCACAGAATTCAAGATGGTCCAAATTCTAATTTCTGCCAGGGAATTGTAAAAGTAAGTAAAGGAAGCAGAAATGAACAGAGCACAAAATAAAGGGAAGAAATGGAGGTAAAAGAATCATTTTAAAATAGAGGGATTGAGAGAGAGAATTATACTACAAAATGAAATGTACTCAAGACACATGTTTATGACTATTTTAGCATTCGCGCCAATGCACGTGAAGTAAGACTTTACAATTATCTTCACATCACAGGGAGATGGCTACCTTGAAGACCTTGTAGTAGATACCCCTGTTGATCTCCAGTGGGAAGAGGTTCTGCTCATCGGAAGAGCGAGCCCAGTTCACATACCGCAACCAATTGCCTTTGCTTGGATCTGTGGCATCAATACACATCCACCCGAATTGGGGGAAGTAAACCTGGAAGGAGAGAGTTGATCTTGGTTAGTGGTAAGTTCTGAACCAGTCCTCAACACCAATGTTCAGTAACCATCAACAAAACCCTCGTTTTGTTTTATTTTCTGAGCATCTAGGGTAGAAAAGTACTGTAAAGGGAATGTGACATCCAAATACACTTTATTCTGTTTTACTAGTGTGATAGTACAGACCTATCACCAATGTATATAGTTACAGTATCTAGAGTGTAATGACTGTGCTTACAGCGATTGGCTGAGAGCTTAGCCACGCCTACTGTCTGGGCCTTAAAGGGTTGTGTCCCTAGCCAGGTCGGATCATTCCGGACTGGTCGGCCACCTGTGAAGAGCTCCTGTCTTTTGCTAATAAAAGCCTTGATTTGGATCAACAAGTCTTTGGTTCTTTCGACGAGCTCTACAACTATATTCAAATCTTCTTCCAAATATTTGAGAAACTACTACTAAAACTCGAATCCTGCAAAAGTCAAGTGTCGAGCCTTGATGCAGAACGCCTCTGGCTGTCAATAAATGAATGACAACCAATGCTGGTTTACTGCATTTTCTCCCAAGTATTTCGAAATGGAAGGGAGTATGGTTGTCAAGGTTGTTGGTAAAAGCTATAAAAGGAGGACAGAAAGGAATTTTATGAGTGGAGCTACAAAGCAAAATTAATCTCTCAGTTAGCAGCCTCGATCCTCAAGAACCCTCACTACCCTGGCCATGCCCTCTTCACTCTGCTACCATCGGGGGAAAAGGGGGTCAAGAACCCTGAAGACGAGCACTCAGCAGCACAAGGAAAGCTTCTTCCCCTCTGCCATCAGATTGGACAATGAACCACAGGCACTGCCTCACTTTGTCTTTTTCTTGCACTTTTGTATTCATGCTGAAATGTGATTTTATTTTAGAAATATTTGTACTGTGATTCTGCCACAAAAACAATAAATTTTGTGACACGTTGTAGAGCTCGTCGAAAGAATCAAAGACTTGTTGATCCAAACCAAGGCTTTTATTAGCAAAAGACAGGAGCTCTTCACATGTGGCCGACCAGTCCGGAATGATCCGACCTGGCTAGGGACACAACCCTTTAAGGCCCAAACAGTAGGCGTGGCTTAGCTCTCAGCCAATCGCTGTAAGCACAGTCTAGATACTGTAACTATATACACTATGTACATTGGTGATAGATCTGTACTACCACACACGTTCATGACAATAAATTTTGATTCTGAACAAAGTCTGCAGATGCTGGGGTCGAGTGCAAATGAGCTGGAGAAACTCAGCTGGAGTCACACTGGAGTTTCTCCAGCACATTTGCGTATTGCACAAGAGGCTTATAAAGTTGGTAGAAGTAACAGTAGGTCAGAGGGTCAGGAGCATTTTAGAACTCAGTAGAGGCACAAGCATCAATAAAGAAAGGTAAGATGAAACACAAGGGTAAACTGACAGCAGCACATCAAAAGGTACTGAAGGAGCTTCTGCAGCCTTGTAAAAAGAAAAAAGATCACTAAGGGAAAAAAATGTGTTTCCCTTATGGACAAAGACGGAAGAACTTAGAACGGGGTACAAGGAAATGGCAGAGAAAATAAACAAATACAGATTGTGAGAGTGAAATAGCTTTGTGTCCATCTTCAGAGAAGACAAAACCTGCCAAAAATACTGGAGAACCAAGTGTCTAGTGAGAATATGCAACTTGAGAAAAGAAATATCGTTAAAAGGAAAAAGTAGATGTTAGCAAGATTGTTAAATAATAAATTCCAAGGAGTCAATGATGTGCTTCCAAGATTTTTGAATGGTGGCAGTTGTAGAAATCCAGATTGATTTGATTTTTTGAATTTAACTTCCCCCAATTCACATTGTGTGTAGGAAACAAATTCATTTCTCCAGATCAATAGATTTGGTCCCCTTGTTATAAAAACAGTAATTTTAACCATGCTGCTCTTCTCCAAGAACAATTTAAAACTTTAATTCAGTGGTTCTCCATCTTTTTCTTTCCACTCACACACCACTTTAAGTAATCCCTATACCGTAGGTGCTCTGTGATTAGCAAAGGATTGCTTAAGGCAGGATGTGGGTGGAAAGAAAAAGTTTGAAAAACACTGTTTTAAATTGTACCTAATTGACTCTTTATGTGCACAGTTTCAGAACTCCAAAAGAAATGGGCCAATGACAATTTTTCTCAAGCAAAATATTTCAGTTAAAGAGCAGTGATTTTGAACCTTCCCTTCCCACCCACATACCACCTTAAGCAATCCCTTACTAATCATTGAGCACCGATGGCAATAGGAATTGCTTAAGGTGGTATGTGAATGGAAAGAAAAAGGTTGAGAACCACTGCTTTAATTCCTGTATTGCTTGTCCGTAAACTTTAAAAATGTCACCCCAAACCAGGGGTCGCCTTATACTGCAAATATAAAATACGAAGCTTAACAGCTAAGTTCAGATGATTCGCAACCTGCTGAGGGCAACAACAAGAAGACCACTACCTGCAGAAGGCCATCTCTGAAGCAAAGTGCCAATTCTGGAAGAAGCGAGAGACAGAGACACACCAGCTATGGCAGGGAGTGCAGGCCATAACAGCCTACAAAGTGAGGGCGAACAAACACCATAGGTGGCTGTGATGCTTCATTACCCAGAGCTGAACACCTATGCCCACTTTTGAAAAGAAGAATCAAAGAATGCCTACTATATCCTTGAAAAGGCTGAGGACCCTGTGATATCTGTCTGTGAGGGTGATGTCAGAACATCATTCAAGAGGGTGAATTCTCGCAAGGCATCAGGCCCTGAAGGGTACCCTGGAAGGGTACTGAAAATCTGCACCAACCAACTAGCGGGAGTATTCACAGCATTTTCAACCACTTATTGCTGCAGTCAGAGGTTCCCACCTGCTTCAAAAGGGCATCAATCATCCCGCTGCCCAGGAGATCAGTGTGAGCTGCCTCAATGACAATCGCCCAATAGCACTCACTTTTACTGTGATGAAATGCTTTCAGAGGCTGTTCATGGCCAGAATTAATGCGTTCCTAATCAAAGATCTGGACCTGTTGCAATTCACCTATTGTCACAATCGCTCCACAGCAGAAGCAATATCGCTGGCTCTCCACTCAGCTCTGGATCACCTCAAAAAGGGCAATTCATACATACAGCTACTCTTCATAGACTACAGCTCAATTTTCATTGCTGGGCAAGAAACTACAAACTCTGGGCCTCTGTATCCCCCTAGGCATCTTGACTTTCTCATAGGAAGACCACAGTCAGTAGATTTGGAAACAATGTCTCCTCCTCACTGATCATCTACACAGGTGCACCCCAAGGGTGTGTACTTAGGCCACTGCTCTACTCATTATACACCCATGACTGTGTGGCCAGGCACAATTCCAATGCTATCTACAAATTGGCTAATCACAACACAGTTGTCGTCAGAATCACAAGCGGCAATGAGGAAGTGTACAGAAGGGATATAGATCTGCTCTTTGAGTGGTGTCATAATAACTTTCCACTCAACATTAGCAAAACCAAGGAGATGATTGTGGTCTTCAGGAGGAAGTCAGGGGAACACAATCGTCCTCATCGAGGGCTCAGTAGTGGAGAAGGTCAAGAACTTCAACTTCCTGGGTGTCAACATCTCCGATGATCTGTCCTGGAGCCAGCAGTTATACTTTGTGAGCTATCTGTGGAGATTCGGTATGTCACCGAAGACTCCCGAAAACCTGTTCAGGTACGGTGGTCAGCTGGTTGCATCAGTGTGTGGTACGGAGGCACCAAATCTCAGGACAAGAAAAAACCACAGATGGATGTTAACTCGGCCTGCGACATCACAGGCATCAGACTTCACTCCATCAAGGACATCTACATGAGGCGGTGTCTTAAAAAAAAGCAGCCTCTATCCTCAAAGACCCTCATCATCCAAGCCATGTTTAGGTTTCTACCATGAGAACATTGGCACACAGAGTCTTCTCCAGTCTGCAGGAGACACTTATGATCTGAAAACCCAAAGCCCCATTCCCTGTTCTGTCTCAAGATAACTCAACACCTACATGGAACCAAAACTATTCACAAACAGAAAGGAACAATTTGGGAACAACTGAACTGTCAGTCAAAGATGGCAGTTTCCTGTATCAAAGCTCAATACCATAAAAAGAGAATCATTTGGCTTGCCTCCACACCTCCACCAGAGGAGGTTGTACTCACCAGAGAGGATTGATCATTGTGGTGGAGAGGGTCAAGTTCTTGGGAGTCACATCTCTTGGAGGATATTTCCTGAACCCAACACACCAATGGCATCATGAAGAAAGCATGTCAGTCCCTCTATTTCCTCAGGGGTTTGTGGAGGTTTGGTATGACATTGAAAACATGGGCAAATTTCAACAGACTGGCTGCATCATTTTCTGGTATGGGAACACCAATACTTCCAAGTATAATGCCCTGCAAAAGGTAGTGGACATAACCCAGGACATCACAGGCAAACCTCTCCCCACCATCAAAAACATCTACAGGTAACGCTTCCATCAGAGAGCATCAAGAATCCACAACACCAAGCTCATGCTTTGTTCTAGCTGCTACCATCAGGAAAGAGGTATAGGTGTCACAAGACTTGCACCACCAGGTTAAGGAACAGCTGCTCCCCCTCCACCATCAGACTCATCAAAAATGAACACAATTGGAATAAATATTGTATTTGAGGAAAAACCTTCATTTTAACACAATTTACTCAACCAATCTAGGTAATAGGTAATATATTCTATTTTTCCAAATCTTTGTTAATTTTATTTAATAAAAATTAATAATATTTTTGTCAAATCTGATTGTATGTGAATACCTAAATATTTTATTCCTAGATCTGGCCACCTAGGTTCCATTACTTCCTTACATTATCTCCATTAACTAAAGACATAATCTCAATCTTCTCCTAATTTATTTTGTATCTCGATATGTTTCCATATTCTTTTATTCTAATTTTAAGTTGTTGCAAAGAATTGAAAGGACCTGTTAAATAAATCAAGACATCATCTACAAATAAATTTATTTTATATTCTTCTTGTTTCATCTTAATACCCACAATCTTTGAATCTCATTTTATTAACTCAGCTAATGGTTCTGTTGTTAAAACAAATAAAACTGGTGACAATGGGCAACCTTCTCTACTTGATCTCGTTAATTCAAAAGATGTTGAAATCTGTCCATTTGTCACTACTTTTGCAATAGGTTTTTTTTATACATCATTCTAACCCAATCTATAAATATTGAACCCAATTTACACTTCTCTAAAATTTTAAAGGGGAAATCCCATTCTAATCTGTCAAATGCCTTTTCAGCATCCAAAGTAAATGCCACATTCAGGCCTCCCCTTTTTTGAACCAAATGTATTAAACTAAGAAGCTTCGCTAAATTACCTGCAGATTTCTGAGCATTAACAAATCCAGTTTGATCCATGTGTTAATTTTGGTAAATATTTTGCTAATGTTTTAACAGAAAAAAAGAATCTCAGGGTTGCAAGTGATGTCATGTATGTACTCTGACAATAAATCTGAAATCTAAATCGCCGTGAAGCAGGTGTTGTGTCCAAAGTGGAAACCAGAGTTCAGAAATCAGAGAAGTTCCTGAAAAAATGGTCTGAATTCAGATGACCAAAGATTTCCAAAAAACTAGAAGAAAGCAACTAGGAGCAGCCATTTGCAAGGTTAGGGGGAGGAGAGCGAGAGCTACTGTTTTGAGCAGTGTGATAATACCAGATTTGAAGGAGGACTGGCCCCAAACTCTTCATAGTCGTTGCTTACATGGGGGACAGTGAAACAAAATCACACAAGCAGCGCTTCACAATGCAAATTTTTCTTCTAAAATTTTTATGGCTGACTGGGTCAGAAAACAATTAAAAAGAGAAAGCCTCAAATAATGAACAAAAGTTGAATGTTACTCGTGATTCAAGGATCAGCTTCCTCTATAAACAGTCCCCAATATCCAAGAAAGCATACATACAGTAATACAAGTGAAGCAACATGTGAATCGTTCCAACTGCATGATACATTGGGAACAATTAAATAGGCTTAAAGGGATTTGAGGGTTCTACACATTTGCAACAAATCCAAGAAGAAATAAATGAAAAGTAAAGCCACATGCTTCGACTGACACCTAATGATTGATAACCAAACACTACTGCAAGAAATTTAAATAGTGAGAAGGCTGACAGCAGAATACTGTTTCACTGAGAGAATTCACTTGCTCAGATTGTAGTGATATAAAATATGCTCTTTTCAAATTGACAGCTGCTTTAATTTGCATCAGAATTTCACTGACTTTAATAACGTCAAAGGACTTTGGAGTATTTAAATTTGACGCCAGGCAACGTTAGAGTTGATGAGGAAATGAGGCAAACCTTAAATTACTGCAAGAGAATTTGAGGACAAGGACTGCAATGTCTTGCTCTGCCTCAACAGGGTCCTGGCAAAACTACATGTTAATATGGTAGGTTGTGCTTGCTTGGGAGGAGGGTCGCGAAGGTTTGCTAGATGGACTTCTGGAAAGATGAATGAAATAAAACTAAGTGGACTGAGCCAAGTCTACAGTTTAAAAATGAGAAGGGATTATATTGAAACATATCAGGTTCTTATGGGGGTTTGAGATGCGGTAGGAGGGGAGAAAGCGTCTCAAAATAGTGGTCAGGCATTCAGGACATGGGTCCAAATTAATTTCTCCACGTGAGGTTAGCATATCCTTGGAGTTCTCTAACAAGGAGACCGGAGGTGAATCGACAGAATAAAATATGAAGGGAATCAAGGATATGGGGTTGGGATAGGATGATATTAAAGGGAAAACTGAGCCATTATCTTATTCATTGTGAGCGCAGGCATGATGTGCTGAATGGTCTGATCTTTCTTCCATTTTTGTTCCAATAACCAAATGCTTGGCCAAACGTGTTAGAAAACACATCTTAACTGATCCAAGTGAAAAAAAAACAATGCTGGAGAAACACAGCAGGCCAAACAACGGTCTTTATTTAGCAAGGATAAAGACCGATACCCAATGTTTCGGACTTGAGGCCTTCATCAAGATAGGAGCAAAATGTAGGCAGGGGTCTGAATAAAATGGTGGGAGGGAGGAGCACAGGCCCACAGGCAAGAGATGATAAGTGAATAAGTACGCTGTTTAGCCTGCAGAGTTTCTCCAGCATTGTGTTTTTACTTCAATCACTTTTGTGTTTTTCAGTTTTAAAAGAGCATATTTTATATCATTACCAGTGCATTCTCTCCTCCCTTAACAGATCCAATAGGTTTAAAGCAGCCATTCTCAATGGGAGCCATACACCACCTCACCACCTCCCCTCCCCCAGGGACCAGAGCACATTTAAAAGGGGCTGCGGACTGAAATATACACTATTTCTTATGATTTTTATGTAGTTGGTGGGAGAGAAGTACAAAAGAAACCAACTAAACCTGACTGCTTCACAGGGAATGTGGCCCATTAACTTTGAGCAGAGTCCTCAGGGGGGCCCAGAGCTGAAGAAAAAAGGTTGAGAATGGTTGGTTTAGAGGTGAAATTCCAGAGTTTTTGATCTTGGCAGCTGAGGGTTGGGCTGTCAGCGATAGAGTAATTAACACAGTAATGAAAGTGCCAGAAAGCAGACATTGGAGAGGGGCTGGAGAAAACAAGAGGCAAGGCAATCCTGATGGGGTTGGGGAAGGTTGGGCTGGATGTCAACACAGGGGTTAATTTTATAAAGATGAGGCGATGCTAATGGTGTGGCTAAGGAAACAGCAGGGCGGGAAGAGGAGGCAAATTTGTACACCACAGCAGATTCCTGGAAGAGGTCTGACATTCAGAGTGCGCAAGACAACTTCCTCCAACTCCAAATATTGTCACAGACATAGGATTTCTCCTTCATACTTGGCCTGCATTTGGACAGTGCATTTTACCCTGAACTGTTGTGCCGTATGGCACTCATAGCTGTAGGCCCATTTCTGCTAATGGCACATTTTTGCTAATGGCACATTTTTGTTATAAAAACCATGGATAGAATTTATGATATCATAAATAAGTGTGATTTCTATTGTACCATTACAACACCAAATATGCCAGTAATAACAATATTGTTTCCTTTGGTTCAACAACAATCTATTATTAGTTCTTTCCTTAACCAAGGCACCAAGTGTAGGGGCCGTGGTCAAATGATAAACTTCAGCTCTTCACGTGTGAAAATTAAGTTTTAGACCAGTGGTTCTCAACCTTTTTTCTTTCCACTCATATACCTCTTTAAGTAATCTCTGTGCCTCAAATGCTCTGTAAGGAGGTATGTGAGTGGGATGGGAAGGTTGAGAATCACTACTCTAGACCCAATTGTTACTGAAATATTGTGCTTGAGAAAAATTGTCATTGGCCCATTCTCTCTGGAGTTATGAAACCGTGCACGTAACGAGTCAATAAGATATGATTAAAACAGTGGTTTTCAACCTTTTTCTTTCCACCCACATCCCACCTTAAGTAAACCCTTACAAAATCACAGAGCACTGATAGCATAGGGCATACTTAAAGTGGTATGTGAGCGAAAAGAAAAAGGTTGAGAACCACTGTTTTAGATTGATGCGAAAGATGAAATCCATTCACCCTCTAAAACAGTGGTTCTCAACCTTTTGTGGTCTAAGGCCAATCTGGCTTCCGGCCTCTTATACCGTGGCCCACTTCTGGCAAATGACCGAGCAATATTTGAGTCAAAGGCAGCTCTGTTGGAAACACATCTGCATCTAATTTAAAGTATCTTAGGGAATCTGAGTTTTTCTCAGACTATTTTCTTCTTTCCTTTTTTTTTTGCATTATTAGAGTATTTTCTAAAAAATATTTAGAATATGAATTATGGATATGATTTACAATTAAAATCAACAGAAATATTTTAAAAAGAAAACATTTCTAATGAACAAAAATACACGGAACACAGATTCAAAATCAAAGCTCAAGCCACTTTAATGAGAGCCCCTGTTCCTGAAGTTTCTTCAACAGTTTCCACATCTTTGGTTCTGTGGTAGATCTTGCACACCTGTCTCCACTTCATGCCTTTGTCTTCAATAGCAGCAACGTTGAAGAGCCTGATTCTCAAAGTTAAGTGGTCATGGCGTGACTGAGACATGGCCTCGGACCCACCCTGACCTCAGTGGGTTGGGTAGTCTCAGTGGCCACATGGAAACACCCTGTGTCCCACCAGTGGGCTCACTGGTTGGGAACCACTGCTCTAAAACTTTCCGAGTGTTTTCCAAAGCTGGATGAACTGGATAAAAGGTATCCAGGAGAATGGCAGATTTGTGATCAAACGACAAATACATCTGACTCACATCATCAAGCACTTTTGGTTACAGATCCTATAGTTAAAATATTCAATGTAGCATCAATTGTTGTTTCCAAGTTACAAATTTCTCCAACTCTACATACAAATGTGGTTATGGAATTCACTCCCAACTGGTTCTGAATAGGACAGTCTCAATCAGTTTCTCTTCATCTTCTCAAACTACCTTATTGTATTGTAAACATCGATCAAATCACCCATCAACCTTATAAATTGAAGGGATTATTATCCTAGTTTGTAGAATCTCCTCTTGCAATTTGATCCTTGGCTGTTCAACCACATTACATCCTGGGGTGTGTTCAAGTTCACGCTACTGTCACATGTACCTAGATGCAATGATGAAGGTTGTCTTATAGGCAGAGCAGTAGATATGGCAGACACAGTACAAGTAAGACACAGTACAAAAGTGTGGAGTTACAGAGAGAGATCAGTTAGATTGGAGCAAAGCCAGCATATTTTACTATTTTGAGGTTCATTATGGAGTCCGATAACAGCAGGAAAAAGTGTGTCCTTGAATCTTGTTCCCGACAAGAGTGGGTTTAAGACAGTGTGGCCGGTTTTTTAATCTGTTGGCTGATATTCCAAGGCAACAAGAGCTATCAATGGAGTCAATGGAGGAGAAAGGGTATTACGTATGATGACCTGTGCCATGTCTATATCCTTCCATAGTTTTTTGCAGTGTTTGGGTGCAACAGTTCCCAAGCCACACTGTGATGCATCTGATAGAATACTTTTAATGGTGTACCTGCATTTGTTCTCAAGGGATGCTGAAGACATACCAAATTTCCTTGGACTTCTGAGGAGGTAAAGGTGCTGGTACTCTCTCTTGGCCACTGCATCGACAGGGTGGGCTTGAACGAGTCACTGGAGATGTTTACCCATTGGACTTTGAAGCTGTCCACTCTCTTCATCTCAGCACCGTTGATACACTGGGGAATGAACTCTGCCCTCTTCCAGAAGTCTATACCCAACTCTGTGGTCTTGCTGAATTTGAGAGGTCCAGGCACGAAGCCACAAATCATTCACTTCTGTACTCCGCCTCGCTGTTGTTCGAGATCCTGCCTTCAACAGTGGCATCATCCGCAGATTTATTGATGAGTTGGAGTGGAGTTTGGCTACGTCATCATGGCTGCACAGGGAGTATCATTAAAGACCGAGTTCATGGACCTGTGGTGCTCTGATGTTGAGGAAGAAGTGCTGTCACTAATCCTCACTGATTGCGGCCTGTAGGATAGGAATCTTGGACCCAAATGCAGAGAAGGTTGTTGATATCAAGATCACATTGGGGATTAGTTTTCTGGTACTATTGTATTGAAAGCAAATCTGTGGTTGTTAAATAGTAGTCTGACGTAGATGTTAGTGTTGTCCAGATGTTCCAGGGATGGTGGCTAGAATTGTTCACTATTCTCCACGTTGGGTCTGACAGGATTTTATAGAGTTGCAATGTAACTTCTAACCCCTCATTGTCTAGGTACAAAGGCCAGTATTCCGTCAGTCCTCCTGACCATTATCTGTACCTTCCACGCCACAGCTTTTTAATGATCTCTGTACACAATCTCTGATGCCTTTTTGAACTCTGAAACAGGACAGGATAGTTTCTAAACGGTGAAAAGGCACTTAGGTCTGAAATACATTTGCTTCAACTGAAACCCGTTGGTGGTAACTTGTCCCATTTGCTGAATGAATTTTCACTGTTAGGCTTTAGTCTAAATTGTGTAAAATGTCGTCCATCTTTCTGTCCTCCAAGAAAATTTCTAAATTATCACCCTAATCATTTATAAATAGGGTTGACAGCAGCATCCCCAACACAAATTCTTCTGGTGCACGTCCAGTAACACGCTGCTGGTCTAAGCATGACACAATTATCTCCATACTATCTCCTGACATTCAACCCTTAGTCAGATTGTATCCTCAGCCTTGATTTAACAATCTCTTATGATGTATTTAATGGAATAATTTCTCCAACAATTCAAAAAATAATTGGTGATCCTCAAAGTTAAATTGGAACCTTGCTCTTTAATTGCTCTGGATTATCTGATGATGTTTTATTGACTTCATCTCAAAACCAGATTTTATCTTTTACTTCATCAATAGCCAGACATGCAATATTGATCAAATGGAAGGATAACACTCCACTGTGTTGTCGATTTCACTGGATATCCACGTGTTAGGTTTTTTTCTAACCTTGCTAAATGGAAGGGCTTTTTAAAAAAAATATGCTCTTTTAATTGTATCTTAAAATAACTGTATGGCTTAATTTTATAATTTAAAAAGAAAGAAAAAAATGCCTGCTTCCTCTAGTATTAAATTTTGCCCTAACAAACTATGTTGACTTCCTAATCATTTAAAACCTCCCAGTGTGTACACTCACTTCAACCTCGATGACAGTTTCTTGTGATTTCCAAAAATTCTTCCCTCATCTTTAAGCTGCAATTTTTCACCTTAAGGGAATGTTTCTGAATTAAAGGAATCTTGAAAGGTTAGAAACATGTTTCAGCACGGTGCTTGGGGCCTTGTTAAACATATAGATTTGTTGGTTATTGTGTGACTTGTAACAAGGCATAGTGTGTCCCATTCAGGCATCGCAAAAACAAATTGTCCCACTCAAGTGTCAATTAGAATTTAAAAAAAATATCAGGAATCCACAAAGTGAAAGCAAACAACATTATTAATCACTCTGGTCAGACTAGCTCTCTCACAGTTTAACATAACAGACATTTTAGATTCATTCACAGTGGCTTCCCACCAATCCAGGAGCTGCTCATCGCAGGTAGACTGATGGGAGTCTGGCACAAGCAGTCACTCTGTGCCATCGATTGTAGTCCTACTGAGAGTGGCTTCCCAGTAACTGCCCTGGCTCTTGTGTTACCTAAAAAGTTGCTGCATTCTTCCTGGTTGCACTGACCTCAATAACCAAATAAATCTTGATCAGTATGAACATTAATTTTGCTAAGTCCTGGCACTGGATTTTTAATTTTGGTTTCCTGGATGTTTCTTCCAATATGAATGCTGAAATCAACATGGAGGCAATTTCCTTCCTTACCATGTTACCGTTTTGTTTTCAAGGCCCCCATATTATCCCCTGACCACATTTTTCCAAAGGTTAATTGTAAATTTTAAAATACATTTTGATACTATTTTGCAAAGTTGCTCCTCGCAATTATCTTGTCCCCTGGTGTTCTCCAGATGATGATGAATGATGCAAATTTTTGGTCTATTGTTACCTTTTATTCATTGCTTCTGCTTGTTTAATGCCCTTGGTCATCATTTTATTTGGGAAAGAAAGCTCTCGTCGCTTGTTATCCAGAAATGACTAGCCTCATCCACTTTGGAATCTTAGTAACTGTTTTCTCCCACTTTGAACACGCTTCACCAAATTTGTCTCGCTGCTCATTACAAGAAGGCTGTCCTGCATTTATTCCAGGTCATTGTTGTGGGAAACAGTTCTGAGCACTGCAGATATTTACAACCCTTCCCAGCACAAGCTGGTAGACTTCCCAAAGTCTATATGAAAGTTAAATTCCATTAACAGAATCACATTGGTTTTGTCACAGTTTCGTCAAGTTTAATTGTCATCTGATTGTACAAATACAATCTGATGAAACAGCAAACTCTTGGTGCAAAACATGTAAGCACGCAACCAGACATAACACACATTCAGATAAACAACACAGATGCAGGGCAAGTATTTCGTCGATACAAATAAATAAATAAATCTTGTTTCATGAATATGAGAGCCTCGGATGGTTAGTGCAAGCAATTCCTTTGGTCGTTCCACATACTCACTGCCCTTGGGAAGAAGCTGTTCCTCAACCTGGAGTTCTTCCCAGTTGGGAGCATCTCAAAAATGCTGTGTGGAAGGGGTCCTCAAATGATTTTGCACGCCCTCTTCAGACAACGATCCCAGCAGATCACGTCGATGGGCGGGAAGGAGACTCCTTCTGCATTTGTGCATTCTGCCTCTTCAGAGCAGCCACCAGGGGAACAATATTCAACTCAAACAAGCATCTTAACTCTGCCTTTTCTACGAACTGCTACCTGAAAGTCATCGCCATCTACTTAAGATTGTGTCCGGAACCTTGGTGAAGAAAGTGCCCTTGGCTGCAATATGGATGCAATCATATTTCCTCTCTCTGAAACTCTACCACTAAAACCCCCTTTAAATTGTTCCACATAATTTCATTCAACAGGAGACAAATATAAGTCACGGTTGGTGTAACGGTTAGTGTAACATCTTTACAGTGGCAGGGATCGGGACCGGGGTTCAAATCCTGTGCTGTCTGTAAGGAGTTTGTATGTTCTCATCATGTCTTGAGTGGGTTTTCTCTGGGGGCTCCAGTTTCCTACCACTGTTCGAAACGTTCTGGGGGTGTAGGTTAATTGAGTGTAACTGGATGGCACAGGCTCGTGGACCGAAATGGTGTGTAACTGTGCTGTATATCTAAATTAAAAATTTTAAAAATTTCCCAGCTGAACACATTTTAATTAAGTCGGTGTAAAAACATCTTCCATTTAAACTCAAAAAACAATGTAAAGTGAACTTTGATTTGAATGTTTTAAATCACGAGTTTTCAATTTCTTCACCTCAGGGATGGCCAACGTACCATATTTCAGAGTTTTTTCTACATGATGATTTACGAGTGTTTTTTTAATAAATAGCAGTTGTTGTCAGCAACAAAACCTATGTGATTGGGTGTGTAATAATATTGTGTTCCCTCGAAACAATGGCTTGATAAGCACAGATTTAAAACTAACACTTGGGTTACAGCCACGATTTTCTGGATGTTTTGATTGAACTTTGTCATGGACAGACATCTCTGGAAAACATCCACATTGCAGGAATTGGAGTTCAAATTTTACAAGCTTATATGAAAATTGTGTAACCAAACTCCTCCCCCATGAAGGAAGTCTCAGCTTGAAGTTCATTGTTCTTAGAGAAATCACCACTCTGATTCATGATCAGACATTTCATGGGAAAACACCAGAGATTTTTTTTAAGGAATGCATTGTTTCCTGTTGAATCAGATTTCTGATGGTGCAGATCAAAATCTAGGCTGGATGACCGCCACATGGAGAAAAAGTAAATACAATACAACGCTCACAAATAAAAAATAAAACTTATGCAGACAAGAAAAGGAACCATACACCTTTTGGGAATATTTGCCAATGTCCCCCCTCCATCAGCACTTCGTGCTGCCTCGAAAAAGAAGCTAACATATTAAAAGACCAATCCTACCCTGGTCACACACTCCTCTCTCTTCCCATCTTCTCCCCCGCCATTGGGCAGAAGGTGAACAAGTCAGAAAACACACATACAACTGGATCCAAGGACAGTTTCGTTCTCATCTTTCTTTCTTTGGCTTGGCTTCGCGGACGAAGATTTATGGAGGAGTAATGTCCATGTCAGCTGCAGGCTCATTTGTGGCTGACAAGTCCGATGCGGGACAGGCAGACACGGTTGCAGCAGTTGCAATGAAAAATTGGTTGGTTGGGGTTGGATGTTGGGTTTTTCCACCTTTGTCTTTTGTCAGTGAGGTGGGTTCTGCGGTCTTCTTCAAAGGAGGTTGCTCTGTGAGGCGCCAAGATGCACAGTTTGAGGCGATATCAGCCCACTGGCGGTGGTCAATGTGGCAGGCACCAAGAGATTTCTTTAGGCAGTCCTTGTACCTCTTCTTTGGTGCACCTCTGTCTTGGTGGCCAGTGGAGAGCTCGCCATATAACACGATCTTGGGAAGGCGATGGTCCTCCATTCTGGAGACGTGACCTACCCAGCGCAGTTGGATCTTCAGCAGCGTGGATTCGATGCTGTTGGCCTCTGCCATCTCGAGTATTTCGATGTTGGTGATGAAGTGGCTCCAATGAATGTTGAGGATGGAGCAGAGACAACGCTGGTGGAAGCGTTCTAGGAGCCGTAGGTGATGCCGGTAGAGGACCTATGATTCGGAGCCTGAAAAACCTCATCTTTACCAGACTATTAAATGGCCTCCCATTAGTGAATTGATGCTGACCATGTACTGTTTTAACTAAGTATTTAATCTGCAGCACTATACTCTCCACTTTCATGCCATGTTGAAGGATAGGTCCACTTGCCTGGATGAACATTGATTTTAGATGTACAAGTTCTTCTATATTCTGCCTGAGTACAGTGTACCATGGAGGAAACGGAACACTGTTTGACATGTTGCAATATTTTTGGACAGACCAGTTATCAATGATGTTAGTTCATTGATTCTGAAGGACAACTAAAATGACAGGTGTTCAGCCCATCAGTACCACTCTCCTCTTTCCTTCTGTACCCATCTCACACCGCCATCAACTTCACTCTGATTATTTTACCACTAACGTACATTGATGACTTGATGAATTTCTCCAGCATTGTGCTTTTGTATTGATGTCTACCTTATAATCACCCAACTAACCTACAGGGAACAGAAGTGAAATAATTCTGAAACCTAAACAGAAATGTGAGAAGATATTAGCCAGTCAGGCAGCATCTGTGAAGAGAGAAAAACCAGTCCATATTTCAGGCTACCAGCCTAATCGGAATGGGACGATATTCTGTTGAAATTAAAGAAATTCAGGGAAGCATACGCTCGAATACAAATAAGAAGACTTAGTGAGAGAAATTATGTTGAGTATTTATGAGGGATTGCCCATAGTTATGGATAAACATCATATTTTTAGATTTTTCGTAATTAACATCTCTATCTGACATTTTTTACTAAAGAGAATAAACTTTTTTTTAGTTCTATGTAAACATAATAAAGCATTATCAATTCCCATCTTTCTTTTAACTAAGCCTGAAAATGAATAAATACGAGCTGTGCCGAAATAGTTCTGCGCGCCTAAATGGGTCTGCGGCAAATTGGGCTGCGCCAAACAGGCCATGCCAAATCATTCGGGCCAAAATGGCTGCGCCGAAAGGTCCTAAATCCCAGCCTAATCTATCAGCATATCTTTGGGATGTGGGAGTTGAGAGGAACATCTAGAGTCTCATGGGGAAAACATCCAAGCTCCATGTCGACAGCGCCTGAAGTGAGAATTAATTGGTTTATTATCGCATGCAGAAAAGATACAGTGTTAAGCATTGTTCTGCATGTTATCCAGGCAAGTCACCTCATACTTAGAGCAGCAGATGATAAAACAAAATATATTGTCACTCAGACATTATGCAAGAGAAAAAAATACAGTAAAGCATCTTTTACCAATGAAAGGTTCACCAAACCCACACTTGTGGCAGACCAATGCCTTTTTGCCCTGCCATCCTTTACTCAGACTTATCATAGGACCATGTTCTCCTCCGCTACGCACAGAGCAAAATGCCAGCAAACTCAGCAGGTCAAGCAACATCTGTAGAGGCAAAGGGATGGCTGTTGCTTCAAAGACTAGACAACATGCGTTTGTTCAAAACAAAAGTGATACCAACTTAATGTGGCGAGCTAGAACATTAAAAAGATAAAGATCCAGTGATAGTCATCCTTCAAGTCCATGACAGTGCAATGAAGAACAATAGCTGATTTGGTCATGATTTTAGTAAGTAATCAAACCCAAATTTCTTGTATCATAATACTTCCAAACAAGCCAAGTTCAAGTTTATTGTCATCTGTTTGTACAACCTGACGAAACAGCGTTCTCTAGTCCTTGGTGCAACACACAAGCAGACATAACACACACACACAGTCAAACAGTACAGTACATATACAGGACAAGTATTTCATCTGTATAAATAAATAAAAAGGCATTATTTTGTATGGACGAGAGTCTCGGATGGTTAGTGCGAGCTGTTCCTTTGGTCGTTCAGCATTCTCACTGGCCATGAGAAGAAGCAAGAATAAATCAATATTTGACCAATTAAATGCAGAGATTTTTAATTTTCTTATTTGGCCCACCTTAAAAGCAATAAAAGGTACATTTTACAGGCAATAATTAAATTAAAAGAAATAAAGAGCACTGCTTGACATTTATTTATTCTCTCAAGTTATGTGCTACTTTCCATGGATAAAAGATCCCATCCAAGATTATATTTTAGTCGCCGATCGTGAGAAGTACTGTATGGACAGTATTCGTTGATGATCTCACCACATTCCCAATGTTCCTTTCCAATGGGCAGTGATCAGGTGCTCGTATCCCATCCAAAGGCAATTTTACATCCACAGGAATGGATTAGAAGGATGTCATCAATATGATTTGCTATCACCCGAGGCCCGCCTCGCCACCAGCATGCCCATGCCTCCCAATCCTGACAGCTGGTTCTCACAAGTCAATCTCCAGCAGTCTGCTGCTAGTGTGAGGCATTCAGCCTTCAAACTCCTGGCTGGTCTTTTGCTGCACTCACTTTCCCTGTCGGGTCCTCTCCCAGGTAGAAGATGGGGTTGCGGCAGTGCTCTGGTCATGCCTTGCTCTGGTCTCCCGGAGCCTGCATCTCTCATGGACTGTTGCCCGGCATAGGCTTAACATCTTGGGAACCCATGGTTTCGCCAGTTCAAAAAAAGGAAATAGCTCAACCCTTCTACAGCCTATTAAAACCTGTACTGGGCCATCTCCATAATGACCAGACAGAAGGACTCTGCAGAGGAGCACTGTCTCCCTCCCCTGCTCTCCCAGGTCAATGCCATCGCTGATTTTACAAGCAGTGCCATAGTTATTTACTTCCAAATATTTTTGGCCAGTTTCCTTTCAAGCTGTTGGAGCACCTTTTGACAAATTAGATAAGTTGTAGAAGGACTGCTCTTTCAGTTTGGATTTCCCTCTTCAGACCTCACCTCATAGAAGATAACTTGATCAAGACGATTTCCATTTCTCATAAACCTTTAATATTCGACAGTAATATTTTTTCACATGGCAGAATTTTTAAAACATACATGGAGCCTTTTGAAATAATGTGTGTGTGTGTGTGTGTGTGTGTGAGAGAGAGAGAGCATTCTGGTTGATTGCATCACTGTCTGGAATGTGAAGGTGTCAACGTTCAGGACAAGAAAAATCACTAGAGGGTCGTGAACTTGGCCTGCGACATTACAGTCACAAGTTTTCACTTCATCAAGAGCATCTACAAGTGACTTAAGAAAGCAGCCTCTAACCTCCTCAAGGACTCCCACCACCCAGGCCATGTCCTATTCACTCGGGAAGGAGATTCAGGAGCACTCAACGGCACAAGGACAGCTTTTATCCTTCTGCCATCAGATCTCTGAATGAACAATGAACCACAGACACTGCTTGATGTTGATTTTTTTCTTGCACTATTTTTATTTATTTTGTAAGGTGGTTTATAAAAATGTTTGAACTGTGATGCTGCCACAAAGCAAAGAATTTTGTGACATGTTCATGCCAATAAATTCTGATTCTGGTATTCAATGAATTCATGAGATGTTTAATTCTCAATCAGTGGTGAGTTAGTTGACGGCAGAGGGGAATATTGAGGGGTGTGAACAAAATTAACCAACATGGCTACTCCTGACCATTATCCACCTGCTGGAAATGTGAGCACCAAGATCAGGACAATGGTTGGCCATGACACTCTCCCCAGATTATAAACCACTTCCCATCAACACACCCCAGGGTCATTAGTTCGTTCAGCAGGATCATTGGATGAAGGAAAACAAAATAGGATAGATTGTGAAAAAAAATTGTAAAAGAAAAATCTGGGAGAAGGGATTCCGTTGGCTGAAGCAGAAAGCTTCAGTGATGCAGGAAGCAAGGACTTCCATTTGCTACATGCGGAAATGTTATTGTTGGCCATTTCTCTCCATGGTGAATTGAAAATGCTTTTGATACTGTTTGGAAATTCTGAAATGGAACAAAATTTGTTTTCATTTCCTCAAATTAAAGTTTTACACAATGCCCTAAGTGATGAAAATAATGTAATTTATCGGCATGCTTGAAAAAGGAGGGCAGGCAGTGTGCTAAAGCGCACAGAGTTACCTTCTGAAATTAGATAAGGTGTTTCTTCATCGGTCTTTTGTATGATGTGTCGCCTTCTTTGCAGCAAAGTGGGTGGGGGGCTGTTGGGGGGAGGGGCGGGCTGTGATGCTGAAGAAGAAAACAAAGAATAACCTATCGGGTGAGTAATTGAAGTACTGGAGAGTGGATTATACTGAGAGCACTCTGCGAATCAAAGGTATTCAGAAAAACACCCCAGCTGCACTGGGATGATTGCTGACTGTTGCCTTACTGGTGTAAAGTTTGGTGTCACTCAATTCAATAATTTTTAATTGGACTTTCACTTGCTGTTTTTCTAAACACTCAAGCAGGGCCCTGAAATTTATTGTTTTTTTTCTCTCAGTTCTGCACTATCAGTTTACATTTCTTTATTTGATGACATGTGTACGTCGAGCACAGTTTTTTTTTCGGACTACCAATTAGTGGTAATTCTTCCTCGCCCACAGGAAAAAAGGAATCTCTGGGTTGCGTGAGACGTCTGACAACAAATCTGAATCGGAGTTTGAAAAGTGGGCTTTATCATGATTCCCAAAAGAAAAACTGAACGGCTAGTCTGAGAGTCGAAATACAGACCAAGACAATCATTACCATTCAAACCATTTGGCAATATAGAAAAATTAATTTGCTCCTTTATCATTAGAAATTTATCTGGGGAAACCAATCACAAGCCCTTGTTGAATCTAAAATCCCAAGACCTCATTATAGATCTCAATAATAAACTTGGCCCCACGTAAACTTTGGCCCACATTGGAATTTAATTGATATGAAAGGGCCACCTGCACGGGAGGCGCCTCGGAGCGCACTCTGGCTCCTGTCCGCTGTAGCTGTACTCCCGCTACATTCAGGTGCCTGGGGGACTTCAGTGCTCCGGCGATTATCCCTCCCAGAGAGAGGGTTAGAAAGTGCGCCTCGGAAGCGCCTCCTGCTATTTCAGGTGGGTACCCCGAGAGCTGGATAGTGGTAGAACATGCGGCTTTACATCGGGGTATTCTGGCCACCTGAAAGAGCCTTATTTCTACGCAACAGTGTCAATGTATCTTATTTACTAAACAAAAGTCATGAACATCAAAGTTGTTACAAGTAGTTAGCAAATGCTTTTATACATTTTAATAATGTGATTTTACCATATATATTTTATCATTTTCATGACCTATTTAACAACTAAATAATCTGGTAGCGTTCCATCGACATTTAATTTTGGTGACTATTTATTTTTAAATCAGCTAACTCCTATTCAAAATGTGAAATCAAATTCCAGGCTTAGAAACATTATCAGTGTGCAGCAAATTTATGTCTGATGCCTTTTCCTCATTTTAAAAGTATTTCTGCTTTTTCAAAAAAAAATCTTCCAAGTTTCAATGCAGGCTTTAGCACTTCTTCCTCACTCCGTAACTGACAAAGGAATTCCTTCACACTCTGGAGCAGATAGGATGTGGTTGACTGCATTCAATAAAACTTATTAAAAGTTGGTATTATTCAAATAACTTATTTTAATAAAACATCAAATGAATATTTCATTCGATCGTGATGTGGTAACTGTTAGCTCATAAAAATTGGAACCATACTGGACAGAGAAAACCACTGTGAAGCGATCCTTTATTTATTTTTGCTGTCAACAGGCCTTCCTTTCAGCTTTTCTCAACTATAAAAGCTCCCTCGTGCAAGAGAAACAGATTTCTCCATTTATATGGTTGCAAGGGAAAAGAAGGAAGTTGGTTAATGATGGGTGCTCGAGACCACATTAAAAGAGAGGAATGGTACTCCCAGGAGAGGAATTAAACAGGAGCTTTGATCTGATCCTCACTTTATAGATATTTATTGACCACCATCTAGTTTCTGCCAATATAATCTTCCTTTCATGCACAAATATGGTTTGATGGATCCCTTTGGCCAATCTGGAATTAGAAAGATTATTCAACTCTTGTTTTTTTGAAAAATTAGCCTCAATCCTGACAACTGCAGCACATTAGATCTGCTTTCACATTCTACAGCCTACTTCAGATACTCAAGACCGATAGCCACGAGGGATCAAATAAGGTCAGACAACATATATCAATTCATCACTCTCCAAATGTGTGATTCAGCTCGTGAACACACTATTCCACAAGGCCAAGAGAGCAAACAAAACAAAAACATTGAATTCAAAGAAAAAAAAACATGAGAACAATTTTAACTTTTGAATAAATCTGCAAATGTGGGAATTCAAGCACACGATATTTTCATGGTAGGGACAGGTAA
The DNA here is from genome assembly GCF_036971445.1 of Narcine bancroftii. Classification (NCBI taxonomy): domain Eukaryota; kingdom Metazoa; phylum Chordata; class Chondrichthyes; order Torpediniformes; family Narcinidae; genus Narcine; species Narcine bancroftii. The sequence continues at coordinate 160,525,594 of NC_091470.1, forward strand.
ATCTCAAGGTGGAAAAATCGATGATTTTGTTTCAAATATCGCAAATGTTGCTGAGAATCTCACATCAGGTGACCACATTCCATGTGTTGCCACATTGACATGATTCCAGGAAGAGACAATTACTCTGGTTAAAAAAAACAAATCTTATTTTTGAAAATTCAGAAATGCTGTGCCACATGCAGGAAGGGTTTAGTTCACAAAACAAATTTTGCATTTTGAACATGTTTATAACCACCTGAAAAGCAACCATCACATCACTTACCTCCCACATATACACTTTGCTTTTGACCTGGGATTTTTTCTTCCTTTCTCCCAAAAACGGACCGTATTTTCTGCCTTTCTGAATCGACCTCGTGGCCCACACACCTGGAAGACAGAAGATTCATGAAGTCACACAGCCAATGAAGCTTAGAACAACTTTTATTTCATATTTTGTCATTTTTTTCATTATAAAACTGGAGGCCATTCAGCCCATTGGGTCTAGGTCAGCATTCAGTGCAATCTACACTACACTTCTTCACACCCAGTCTTCTGCAAGGATTTTATTCCTTTCCCTCAATTCGCAACACTTGTGTAACTGCGTCCAGTGCTCCTGTTGTGGTCTTCGCTATATTGGAGAGTCCAGACGCAGACTGGGAGATCGCTTCACTGAGTACCTTCGCTCTGTCCTCATCAGTGACAGGGATATCCCAGTGGCCAATCCTGCACCCCACTCCCCAATGTCTGTCCATGGTCTCATGTACTGTCAAACCAAGATCACCCATAAATTGGAGAAGTAAAACCTCATTTTCAAGCTGGGCACTCTCCAAATGGATAGCATTAACATAAACTTCTCTGGTTGCTGCCAGCCTACTCCCAGTTCACCCTCGGTCTTCTTTCTTCCAGCTCTCCACCCCCTTCCCTCTCCATTCGCAGAGCCATTCCCCCCTCCCCCTTGTTTGCTGGTGAGCCCTCTCTCTCTATCACCTCCAGCTTCTGGGACTGTGCCACTCCCCCTGCCCTTCCCTTCCACCATTTTGTTTGACACTTTGTCCATACCTCAAGAAGGCCTCAAGCCAGAAGCATTGGTTATGTATTTTACCTTTGCCATATAAAGGACCTGATGAGTTTCTCCAGCATTTTGTTTTTACTTCAATCGCAGTGCCTGCCGACGTTTGTGTTTTACTCCCACTAACTTAATTCCTGGCCTATTCTCTCACATATGCCTTTCAAGTCTTTGGGCCTTGAGTCTTCTGTCACCTTAAGTGCTCTGTGATTAGTAAGGAATTGCTTAAGGTCAAAGTTGGCTTCAGAACAAATGTAATCAAGGAACATTAGGGTAACCTCAGGGGGGCACAGATTTTTCGGCGTCGCCCAATTGGGGTGGGGTGGCGGTGGGATCAACTGACCCAGCAGGGTTGGCCCTTGAAGAAGGGCTCAAGCCCAAAAAGGCGGTTCTGTATTTTTAACCTTTGCTACATAATGGACACTGTTTGACCTGCTGAGTTTCTCCAGCATTTTGTGTGTTTTATGACAATGGCCAGAGGTTAAAAGTGCAAGTGCAAAAATTACATATTTCTCAAAACCAAAGGTCTGGTCATCAAAATTTCATGAGATCTTGTCAAAGGAAACACTTACCTATGCGCCTCTCGTCAACTGCTGACTGTTGAAGAGTCACCTCTTGAGGAAGTCCCTTCAGTATACACTGAGGTACATCAACTAACATCTCGACTTTGGATGCAGACATTAGATTGCTCTAAAAGTAATAATTACAAAAAGGTTATTGTGATCTCCTTTAAACAAAAAAAGGTTTTATTCAGAGTAAACTTTCTCTTTTTACTAACTCAGTGATCCTTCAGCAAAATATTTCTATTTACAGTTGACGTAGTGGTCAGCAAATGCTGTTACAGTTGCCACTGGTCTGGACTGGACATGGGTTTGAATCCCGTGTAAGGGGTTTGTACGCTCTCCCCATTTCTGCATGGGTTTTTTTCCCCTGGGGCTCAAAAATGTATTGGGATGTAATTTTGGCGGCAAGGACTCTTGGGCTGAAATGGCCTGTTAGGTATAAATTTTTAAAAAAAAGTATTTTTAAACGTTTCATTTAAAAAATAATTAGATATGCAGCACAGGCCCTTCCAGCCCACAAGTCCGTGCTGCCCAAATGCACCAGTTCACCTACGTCCTCTGTTTTTGATGGATGGGAGAAAGCCAGAGAACCCAAAGGGAACCGAGGTGCTCAAAGGGAGAAGGTACAAACTCCTTGCAGGCGGTGGTGGATTTGAACCCGGGTCGCTGGTGCTGTAACAGCGTTGTGCATTTTCTATACTTCCGCTAAATTTTCAGATAGAGCTACTCTGAACTGCAATTATAGATTGTATGCAGGTATGCAGGCAAACAATTTTTGGTTCTGATGAAGGATCCAATTAGTAATATTGTATCGGTTTCTCTCTCCTGATGCTGCCCTTCTCTTCAACTTTGCTTTGGACATTACTATTCAAAGTTTAATACCCGTGAATAGATAAGTGAAGAATTGTATGGCCCAGATTCAATTCCTGGGATTGTAGGCTAATCCAGGCAGCATGGACTCATGGGCTGGAAGGGCCCGCTTCCATCCTGTACATCTAAATTAATAATAATATTTTGCATTAAAAGATTTTGCTGAAGGATCACTGAGTTAGTAAGAAGAGAAAGTTTACCCTTGTTTAAGTTTAGAAAACAATAGACATCATGACTTTGACTCATGGGTGAAATTTGAAGATCTTTATGCCTTATTTTCATAGGATGTAAATGCTTTTAATGAGATTGGATGTATTTACTCTTCCAGATGAGATATGGGTTTACCCTTGTGTGGTTTTTTTTGGATTCACGGTAGAAATCCAAAACTACAAAATATATGTAACCCTAGGGTTAAGCTGCTCAGATTTTTTTTGTTAGTTGTTTTTTTATATTTGAGTAGGTTAAGTGGGTTTTTTAAAAATACAATATTTCTGATCTTTTTTCATTTTCACCCATTGCAGTGGAGGGAGGAATCGAGTTTATACTGTTTGAAGTTTTAGATTCATATGTGATACTGTATTTTCAGTTTCGTTCCCTTTTCTTCATTGTATTTCTTATTAAAACCAATAAAAAAGATTGAAAAATTAAAAAAAGAAAATTTACTTTGAAAAAGGACCTTGTTTTTTGTTTAAATGAAACTACAATACATGCACAAAGTCCACTGGAGTACTGAGTCCCAGTTCTGTACCTGCACATCCAACTGGGAAAGATGCAAAGGCTTTGGAAGAATTTTGAGAAGTAGTGAGGGATTTGAAGACCTTTATGCCTTATTTTCATAGGATGTAAATGTTTTTAATGAGATTGGATGTATTTACTCTTCCAGATGAGATATGGGTTTACCCTTTGTGTGGTTTTTTTTGGATTCACCAAATGTATAAACTGGAAAACCTGACAGTGCCCTCCTTGAGGCAAGGATGATGAAAATGTTTAAATCCATGAAATATTTAAATAGAACAAGCGAAAGAAGTCCTTTAAATGATTGACAGAATTACCAGAGGTGACATGAGGAAGTCTGCAGATGCTGGGGTTGAAAGCAATGCGCAAATGTGCTGGAGAAACCCAGCGGCGCCCATGGGAAGTAAAGTGAACCAACATTTCAGGCCTGGACCCTTCATCAAATATATCCTGACAAAGGGCCCAGGCTTGAAAATTGCCTGAAACTTTCCTTCCCAGGGACAGTGTGTGACCTGTTGAGTTTCTCCAGCACGTTTGTGTGACGCCTATGGAAAAGTCTTTGCTTGCATTGGACAGTTGGGATCGAGAATAACAATGCTGGAAAACGGGTTGGGCAGCATCTATGGAGAGAGAGAAAAAGCCAACATACATTTGAAGCAATGGTTTTTCTTCTGAATTTTAGAATTTGGACTATTTTATTGATAAGATCATGGGCAGAGATCCTAAACAGCAATTTAATTAACATTTAACAAATTGCATCAACGTTTAAAGAATTGCTGTTATTCAGGGAGTGGGACCACTTGGATTATTTCTCATGGGACTTTTTGGGTAATGTGGCCTCCTTATTGCATCCTATTTCATGAAAAATAAATTTAACAGCAACTCCTTTTTGAAATGTTTACACAAAGAGGGGATCAGGCTGAATTATAACGAGCAGGCTGTCAAATTAACGACCTGATTTTTATCATTAAGGCTTGCATAGGATTAACGTCATTAGCTGAGGAACCAGAGGGTGATTTCACACACATGATACCTTGGCCAAGCAGCCGAGTGTCATCAGGAGGCCAATGAACCTGAACATTTGTTCTGAAAAATGGGAGGAAGATGGAGAACAAATACAAATTCTTCAGCAATAATCTTCTTTGGATCCCAAGTTGGAGATCCTGCCGACAGCCTTCCTGAAGATAATCTGAGGGAGAAGTGTAATCGTTCCTCAACTAGATTGAAATCATGGATTTGAATGGGAGGTGATATACCATGGATTGGATCCGGCTGGTAACTTTGAGACTCCAAGGCAAATCTCTTCCTGATCCAGTAAATCCATCAGGAAATATTATAGTATACATCAAATAAAGCCATGGTCATTCTAGGCCATGTATATTTAAAGGAGATTGATTGCAGCAAAGGGAGAGAAAAATCCTCCCTCTCAGTAAAAAAGATCACCTTAGTTTCTTTTCTCAAGATATCCTTGTTCTTTATCCACATTTAGTTGCTTTGCACTCTTTAGCAGTGGGGGAAAAAATCTTCTTCTTTGGCTTGGCTTTGCGGACGAAGATTTATGGAGGGGTGTGTCCACGTCTGCTGCAGGCTCGTTGGTGACTGACAAGTCCGATACGGGACAGGCAGGCACTGTTGCAGCGGTTGCAAGGGAAAATTGGTTGGTTGGGGTTGGGTGTTGGGTTTTTCCTCCTTTGTCTTTTGTCAGTGAGGTGGGCTCTGCGGTCTTCTTCAAAGGAGGTTGCTGCCCGTCGAACTGTGAGGCGCCAAGATGCACTGTTGGAGGCGATATCAGCCCACTGGCGGTGGTCAATGTGGCAGGCACCAAGAGATTTCTTTAAGCAGTCCTTGTACCTCTTCTTTGGTGCACCTCTGTCTCGGTGGCCAGTGGACAGGTTGCCATAGAACACGATCTTGGGAAGGCGATGATCCTCCATTCTGGAGACGTGACCCACCCAGCGCAGTTGGGTCTTCAGCAGCATGGATTCGATGCTTGCGGACTCTGCCAGCTCGAGTACTTCGATGTGGGTGATGAAGTATTTCCAATGAATGTTGAGGATGGAGTGGAGACAACGCTGGTGGAAGCGTTCTAGGAGCCGTAGGTGATGCCGGTGGAGGAACCATGATACGGAGCCGACAGGAGCGTGGGTATGACAACGACTCTGTACACGCTGATCTTTGTGTGTTTCTTCAGGTGATTGTTTTTCCAGACTCTTTTGTGTAGTCTTCCAATGGCGCTATTTGCCTTGGTGAGTCTGTTGTCTATCCTCTTTGTCGATCCTTGCATCAGATGAAATGGTGCAGCCGAGGTAGGTAAACTGGTTGACCATTTTGAGTTCAGTGTGCCCGATGGAGATGTGGGGAGGCTGGTGGTCATGGTGGGGAGCTGGCTGATGGAGGACCTCAGTTTTCTTCAGGCTGACTTCCAGGCCAAACATTTTGGCAGTTTCCGCAAAACAGGACGTCATGCGCTGGAGCTGGCTCTGAATGGGCAACTAAAGCGGCATCGTCTGCAAAGAGTAGTTCACGGACAAGTTGCTCTTGTGTCTTGGTGTGAGCTTGCAGGCACCTCAGATTGAAGAGACGGCCATCCGTGTGTTACCGGATGTAAACACCGTCTTCATTGTTGAGGTCTTGTTTCAGCATCATGCTGAAGAAGATACTAAAGAGGGTTGGTGCGAGGACGCAGCCTTGCTTCACACCGTTGTCAATGGAGAAGGGTTCGGAGAGCTCATTGCTGTATCTGACCCGACCTTGTTGGTTTTCGTGCAGTTGGATAACCATGTTGAAGAACTTGAGGGATAATCCGAGGTGCTCTAGTATTTGCCAAAGCCCTTTTCTGCTCATGGTGTCAAAGACTTTGGTGAGGTCAACAAAGGTGATGTAGAGTCCTTTGTTTTGTTCTCTGCACTTTTCTTGGAGCTGTCTGAGGGCAAAGACCATGTCAGTAGTTCCTCTGTTTGCGCGAAAGCAACACTGTGATTCTGGGAGGACATTTTCGGCGACACTAGGTATTAGTCTATTAAGGAGAATCCTAGCGAAGATTTTGCCTGCAATGGAGAGCAGCGTGATTCCCCTGTAGTTTGAGCAGTCTGATTTCTCGTCTTTGTTTTTGTACAGGGTGATGATGATAGCATCACGAAGGTCCTGAGGCAGCTTTCCTTGGTCCCAGCAGAGCATGAAAAACTCATGCAGTTTGGTATGCAGAGCTTTGCCGCCAGCCTTCCAGACCTCTGGGGGGGGGGGATTCCATCCATACCTGCTGCTTTGCCACTTTTCAGTTGCCTTATATGTCTCTTCCCGGGTAAGGACCTCATCCAGCTCTAGTCTCAAGGGTTGTTGAGGGAGCTGGAGCAGGGCGGATTCTTGGATTGAGCGGTTGGCACTGAAAAGGGATTGGAAGTGTTCTGACCATCGATTGGGGATGGAGATCTTGTCACTGAGGAGGACTTCGCCATCTGAGCTGCGCAGAGGGCTTTGGACTTGGGGTGAGGGGCCGTACACAGCCTTTAGTATCTCATAAAAACCCCTGAAGTCGCCAATGTTGGCGCTAAGATGGGTTCGTTTGGCGAGGCTAGTCCACCACTCATATTGGATCTCCCGGAGTTTGCGCTGAAGGTGCCTGCATGCGAGACGGAAGGCTCGTTTTTTCTAATAAATAATGAAAACACATAATCCTTGAATGCCCACAAGCAGTTGACACTTACATTTAATTCCTCCATGGTGAGATACTGGAGCATTGACGAAAGGTAACTCTTTTGAAATCACACAGTCATCACTGCAAAGAAAAGCAAAGTGAAAATATATCTGAAATAAATGACACCTGCTTACGTGCAGATAACACCTTCAAAGCTGCTTCACAATGTGTCGGTTTCTGAGTTGTGAGGACTGATTGCTGAACGCTTTGTTACAGAGGCAAAATTAAAGGAGAAACCTAAAAAGGGAGCAGAGACAGATTCAAGTCGAGGATCCCAGAATTTTATCATTGCCAATCTCCCCTCCTCCCCAGCTTCTGTTGCATACCAGGGTTGTCCGGTGCTGCCTGTAAGAAATTTGTACATTCTCCCTGTGTCCGTGTGGGTTTTCTCTAGTGCTCCGGTTTCCCCCCCACCATGCTTCAAAGGTACAGGGGTTATAGGACAATTGGGCGGCATGGGGTCATAGGCTGGAAGGGCATGTTACTGTGTTGTTTGTCTAAAATTAAATTTAATAGTTTGCTTCTACATTTATTGAACATTGACAATTATGTCACAGATTTTTAGGAAACTCAAAGTGTGGTGAAAAAGGCAACTGGTGGCATGGGAGTACAAAGGCCTAGATATATTTAAGAAAAATGGATGTGCAAGAGGTGAGAATTGGAAGAACATTGACGTTTTCAACACTTTACTTTCGAGATTACAGAATCTTCACTATTCGCCTTCGACAATTTTACAGCCAGGATTACAGTATCTTCAGTATTTATTTGAAATCCAATATTAATTTTAGATTGTAATGTTCCCCGTGTCATATACTTGGATTCTTTCCCTCCTGACTGCAGTGCAAACAAAGATGGTTTAGAAATGGAACCAGCTGACATTGATGCTCTCTTGGCATTGGTGCTCTGTCATTCCTCATCTCCTTGCCTATCTGGTGAATGAGGCAACACAATTATAAACCAGAGTGCTTTCCTTGCTGGTATGGTGAAAGTTCTACAGTGCATAGGATCCCCAGTCACATGGCCCAGTTTATAGCAAGTTTCTTCCCTTTTTGAGACAAATGGAAATGCTTTAATGCAAACATACAAGCAGCCTAGCAACCACACGTTGCCTGATGTGCAACAAAGTCTGAGGGTAGAGTGCACTGGTAAAATCTCAAGCTAGTCATCTGTGTAAAATGGTATGAGCAAATCTCCTACTCACACGTGGGCAAGAAGTAGAAACACAGCAAATAAGTTCAGTTTCCAAGGTAACCACACAGTTAATCATTTACTAAAATTCCATTTCAGTCAAACTTATAGCTTAACAAAGCACCATTTTTTAAACATTTTTTGTTTGTTTTCTAGATCCTGCATTTTGTAGTTTTCAAAGAAAATACGTTTGCAGCTATTTTCGGCCATATGACGTCGGAGAAGCAAAGGCTGGAGACGCTGGCATCTGGAGCAAGCAATGAGGAGCTGGAGGACATCAGTGGGTCAGGCAACATCCATGGATAGAAATGGTAGGTCAACATTTTGGGTCAGAACCCTTTATCAAGGATAAAGTGAAAGGAGGGTGATATCATGCATATGAAGGGGGAAAGAGGCTGATGAGGTGCCAGGGTATTGGAGAGTAAGCGTGAGAGTTGGAGAGAGAGATAGTGGGAGAGACTACTGAGAAGGTTGAGGTGAAGGTAAGAATAGGGGTGAAGGTAAGAATGGGAATAGATAGAGGTGGGGGGTGGGAGGGACCTAAAATTAGAAAATTGATTTTCATGCCATTATCTTTAAGGGTTTCCAAGATAAACAGGCTGTACTGTTCCTCATGTTTAAATCTGACATTACCCTGCCCCTGGATGATATGTCTGTGTGGGAATGGTGAAGGAACATGGTCTGTGGGAACCTGGAGTTGGGGTTGCCCTCCGAGGGTGAGACAAGTGCATGGCCATCATAGTTGCTGTCTGTTGCATTTAAGTTTCCAAAATTTGATTCTTTGCAGCCAATGCAGCAAGATTTCGGATGTGGGGTCCAGTACGTTGTCACCTTGATGAATCGTATGTTTTGGGTAAGCAAACTTCCTCATCCATTCATTCAAACGCCAGCATATGGAATGCATTTTCTGAACATCACTGATCATTTTTGACAAGGTAACACACAACTATGTTCCTAATATAAATCACTATTTTAGTTTTGGCCATGCAGACTGGCTATACAGTCTGGCTATTTGTTCTTACAACCATACAGTATGGGGATTGGGAGTTAGTGGTCCTCCTGACCACAAGAGGGCATCAGAGGCAAATGTTCCACCTCAGGTTAGATGCCAAATGGATGTCCCACAAGTGCATGAGCAATGTTCCTTCTGATGAACAGTAGTCAGCGTGCGCAAAAATCTTTGGTGGTACAATTTTTTTCCCTGTGACAGTAGTATGCGCACACTGAATGCTTGTGCAAATGTAAACATAAAATTGTTTGAAGATCATTTTGGCGCAGCCTATCTCTCATAGCGAATAAAATTCTATTGGAATATTTTTGTAATACATGTACAGTTGCATTCTACAAAGTAACGTATTTAGTTAAAATTTTATTCTATACTTTGAACTACTTTTCTCAGTTTGATGTTCCATTAAATAAAACGTCAATGAGTATTTCTTATTTTTATCTGATGCAATGTCTAAATAAATTAATAACAATAATGCCCATCAAACTTTACGATATGAATACTGTCCGCCAAACATGGCTGCAGCTGTTTAAACCGGAACAGTTAATTAGTGATGTGCAAATGTAGCACTGTATTTGTAAACCTGACTAACTAGTTAGCAGAAGCAGTTAGCTAAGAGATTATTTTCAATAATTATTAAATACTACATTATTTTAGGTAACTAACCTTTAGCGTGCACATTCATTTCCTTTGCGCACAGCTTAGAGGGAGGCTCGTGAGTGGTTAATTAATACAAAAGGACCCAAGTTTCTATATTACAATAGAAAAACATCACACACACAAGGCCATTCCACCCATCCAGTTCATGCTGGCTGCCAGAGGAGCACTTGTCTATCAGCTCCCCTATTGCCTTAATGTGTAGCTTCATGCTCAAGGTATGGCACAAAGTGAGAGACAGTGATAAAATCACTTAAAGTGCAGTATCTTTTGTGCAATTGATGGCACAGAAAATGATTTGTTATGGGATACTGACGATGAAGCTGACACAGCCTCATCAGGTTCAGAGAGTATGGATGTGCTTGCTGCCGTTTTTGCTTCCGACAATGATAAGCGAGAGGGATTTGGAAGGGTGCTAATTGTGTTGTTGTTTTCAATAAAAAATCTCAATGAAAATCTGTGCCACAGTTGGGGTTCTTTTTTAGGCTTTTTTCAAGGGTCGACTTATACACTGAATCGGTTTATCAAGGGTCAACCGAAATATATGGTAACTTTCCCTACTCCATATTACTAAAAGGACAAACTTCATGGTTTATAAATTGCAACTCGATTATATCCCAATCAGCTCCCAATATGGCATTTATGGGCCATCCTGTGAGATTATTGCAGGAAAATGGCTTCTTTTGATATTTCTATCAACTTAATCAACATCCGTTTGAACTCCATAAGTCGAGGCTGATAAACACATCTTTCTCTTTTGTACACTGCAGTGCACACCTGGAATGTTCTGGAATTACCCCCGTGTTCATGCTACTGCTTCTGAAGAAATGCATTGCACGATCACCGTGCATTTCCATGGAGCTCAGCCAGTTGCTTGCTTTCTGTTCATTGCAATATGTACGGTTTACTAAAGGAAGGTGGATGCCTTATCCATAATAAAAAGGAAGTCTGAAATCGAGCACAGGGCAGATTCTGAAAATACAGGGGGGTTGGGGGGGGAAATAAACAAAGAGAAAAAAAAGGTCAGAAATACACAATGGGTCATAGAATTGCCTGCTGAAAAATGCACCACATTTGTTGCACAGAAGAAACCCATGGTTAACGTTTTAGGTCAATGACCTTTCAAACAAAAACTCTCTTCCCCACAAAGCTGCAGATTGCTTCCAGCAGTTTCTATTTTATTTATTTCCATTCCCATCTGAATTGACATCTTTTCTGTGTTTTGTACTTTGCAGTGGACCGGCACACTTCCAAAAACTTACTGTAAACAGCAGTGAAAACTTCAGCAAGAGCTCGGCACTGCATTCGAAAATGGAATTAAAGAATGCATGTTACCAAAGAAGTTCATTTTAACAGAAGGTAATTGATTAAGATACAGGATTATTCTGGAGAATGTTCAAAGTTCATTTATTGTCAGAGTACATACACGACATCACATGTAACCCCAATATTCTATTTCCTGTGGGCCAGGCAGAATTTCTATTTATCAGGTCGTGTAAACTGTACTCATGAAAGAAACGACCACAAAAAGGAGAAATGATTGTGCATATCCAAAAAAAAATAATATTCATTATTTATACATTCAATGCAGAGCAAGAGTCCTTAAAATGTCTCTAATTGAGTCTATTGTTTAGGAGTCTGATGGTGAGGTAGCAAACATTCGTGAACCTGGTGGGGCGAGTCTTGTGGCACCTACACCTCTTTCCTGATGGCAGCAGCGAGAACAGAGCGGGTGCTGGGTGGTGTGGATCCTTGATGATTGCTGCTGCTCTCCCATGGCAGTGTTCCCTGTGCTCTGTGATCAGTAAGGGATTGCTTAAGTGGTATGTGGGTGGAAAGAAGGAGTTTGAAAACCACTGTTTTAATTGTCCCTAACTGACTCGATATGTGCACGGTTTCATAACTCCAAAGGGAATGGGTCAATGACAATTTTTCTCAAGCAAAATATTTCAGTAACAATCGAGTCTAGAGCAGTGATTCTCTTCCTTCCCTTCCCACTCACTAACCGCAGCACCGATGGCATAGGGATTACTTAAAATGGTATGTGAGTGGAAAGAAAAAGGTTGAGAACCACTGTTGTAGAGGCTTTCCTCTTAACAGCTCAGCAATACCGATGAGCCTTGGTCAATAGAGGTCACAAAAGCGGCAAGCTGCATCAAAGTTCTTGTCTCCACATTTGCCAAGAAGTTCTTGAAAAGCAGACACTTAATGTGTGATAGAACGGTGTTTCTGTTAAGCAAACAAGATTTTATCCTCCAATTACAAGTGACATACTGCAGGTGTGCTGTACCTGTAATTTAAGATTCATGATTCCTTATTGTCATACAGTAAAAGAGTTCCAACATTACACAAAATTTGCTTTAGTCTGCTGGAAGGCGGACAAAGTTTCACCATCAGCGGAATTTGCCAGACGCCACACAGTCCAGTCAAATCATAGGCGACCCGAGTACCAGATCTGGTCAGGAAGCCTTCAGCACTCTCTCACATCTCAGTTCTAATACCTGCTACCCATTCAGCCAGTCTCCAGTAGTCCACAGTCTGGCGTGAGTCCTTTGACCACAGTCGCCAGCATCCGTACGTTCCTCACTTAGAGTTGCCAACAGCCCACTGCTCGTGGGTTCTTCAGCAGCAAAGACCCTGTTAAACCTTCCTGGATCACAAGAAATCACCACCTAATTTTTACTATCGGATGTAAATATTTTCTGGACCTCCGGCCAATGGGAGAAATACTTCACTGGATGTTATCAGAGATTGGCAGTTACACTTCTTTACACTGTCCAAGAGCCAGTTCAGGTAGATGCACTGGTTTTTAGAATCTGATGTAAATCTGTTTAGCTGAAACTTTGTCGGCTTTCAAGGGCAGTCAGTTGGCTCAAGTTGACTTGGCTACATGTTGGATGTAAGACACTAAACCTTTGCTTTAAGATCTAGAAGCAGCTTCTTTTAATGAAACAAACCACATTTAGTTTCCATAGCACATCGACTGCTCTTCCACAAAGCAAGACTCATGGAATCAGATATCACTGGATATCTTAGATTTGGAACCTTTTTCTTCTTAAAAATCCGATGAATGCAACAAAATAAATTGCCTGGAAATGGCAACATTCTACAAGGATCAATCATGAACATTCTTTCACTGATATTGCTTAACAGATTGAATATCTCTAGATATTCCTGTTTTGAGGGTGATTGGCTAATCTATTTTTGTTTCAGAGAGTAAAAACAGATCAGGACACTGAATCTTCTCTCTCACTCCATTGTGCTGTGGACTCTTCACGTTCTGGAGTGCCAACGTGCCCCGATGCAAGAGTCTAAGGTAATGCATTTATTGTCCACTTTGTCGTCTGTACTTGATTCCAACATCTATCGAGAAATCGAATTGTGGACCACCTGTGTTTAGTTTAGTTGAACGATCCTGAGCTTGCCATTGCAAACCACTCTGGTTCTTCATCCCACTCGCATTCTCACCCCTCTGTCTGTGGGCTCCTGAACTATTATCACAAGGCCCAAAGCAAGTTTGAGGAACAATACCTCATCTTCCATCTGCAGTCTCCTAGCCAATCTTAGAGATTTGTTTGCATCAGAACTTACCATTTTAACTCACCTTTTCTCTGTCCAATAGCTACAGCCCTGCTATTAGCAACATACAAAAGGCAAGGAACATAACCACCATAATGACCCATCAACCTATTTGCCTGACCTCGTATTATCACAGCCATTCCCTTTGCCCTATCCATCCTTCTCCCTAGATTCTCTGCAATTTGAAATGACCTCTCTTAACTCTCCTTCACAGTTCTGAAGAAGGGCCTCCTTCTTGATTTCACTTTTCACATTTGCTGCCTGTTTATTTTCTGTTCCCATTTGCTACTTTCTACCATTGCTTTTCCTATTCTCCATCTTTTTAATTTAAATATAAAAATCAGGTTGTGTGAATTGCAAATTAAAAATGCTGGTTCATTGTTCTTTTAACCTCAAAATTGGTATGCGTCTTTAGTTCAGTGGTTTTCAATCTGAGGCGCATGACTCCTTGCACACATCTCTGCTGGTAATTGGGGATTGACAGCACAGAGGACAGAAAAGTATTGCAGGAAACTCGTGATCCAGAAACTTCTGGTATCATTGTGTTCCAGGAAGAGAAAATGGCTGAGAGAATACTTTTGGTGGTGTATAGGGAAGGAAGGGGTGGGGTGGGGTGGGGGGGGGTGGTGGGGGGAAGAAGAGAGAGAGAGAGAGAGAGAGAGAGAGAGAGAGAGAATAAATGTATTGCTAGAAGTCAGGAAGCAGGGGTCTGTGGTACTGTGAAACATGAAAGTCTACAGACGCTATGACTGTAGTCAAATTACAAAAGTCCTGGAGGAACACGGCCGGACTCTCAGCAGCCAGTAAAGATATATTGCAGACGTTTCAGGCCTGAGCCCTTCCTCAAGGTGCGAGAGGGAAAAAAGATAAGTGTCTGAATTAAATGCTTGAGGCAGGTTGGATAGGAGGGAGAAGATAAATGAAGCTTCAATAACATTGATGTAATCTCATTAGAAAGTGCAAAAACAAAGTAAAACACTACCCTGTATGGGAGACTTCAGTCAGACCACCCTGAAGAAGCCTCTGAGAAGCTACCACCAAAACGTCACATGTGAGACCAAGGGACTGCTATACCACCATGAAGAACGCACACCAAGCCATACCACGACCGCACTTCGGCAAGTCGGATCACCTGCCTGTACTTCTACTCCCGGTGTACAAGCAGACCCTGAGGACCACAGCACCAGTGGTGAAGACGGCGAAGGTGTGGACAAGGGAGGTGGAGGAGCGTCTGCAGGACTGCTTTGAATCAGTGGACTGGACCATATTGAAGAATTCATCCATCGACTTGAATGAATATTCCACAGGTGTCACTGACTTCATCAAGACCTGCATTGACGAGTATGCGCACATGTGGAAATACCAGGTGTTTCCCCAATCAGAAGCCCTGGATGAATTGGAGAATCCACAACCTGCTGAGGGTGAGACAAGGGCATTTAAGGCCGGGGATCGAGATCTCTACAAGAAGTCCTGGTACGTCCTGCGGAAGGCCATCTCTGAAGCAAAGTGGCAATTCCGGAGGAAGCCAGAGACAGATACATTACAGTGCAGGACATTACAGCCAACAAAGCGAGGGCGAACACTATTGGTGGCTGTGATGAGCTGAGCAACTTCGATGCCCATTTTGAGAAGAAGAAACAAACAATGGCTACTAGAATCCCTGAAAAGGCCGAGGGCCCTGTGATATCTGTCTCCGAGGTGACATCAGAACATCATTCAAGAGGGTGAACCCTTGCAAGGAGTCAGGCCCTGAAGGCGTACCTGGCAGGGCACTGAAAATATGCGCCAACCAGGTAGCTGGTGTGTTCAGGGATATTTTCAACCTCTCATTGCTGCAGTCAGAGGTTCCCACCAGCCACCAGCTTCAATCAAGAAGAGTAGCGTGGGCTACTTCAACAACTACCCCTGAGTAGTATTAACTTCTACTGTGATTAAATGCTTCGAGAGGTTGGTCATGGGTAGAATTAATACATACCTTCATCAAAATCTGGACCCACTGCAATTCGCCTGTCATCACAATTGCTCCGCGGCAGATGAAATATCACTGGCTCTCCACTCAGCACTGAGGTGTCTGAGGAGATTTGGTCTGTCACCGAAGACTCTTGTAAACTTCTACAGGCGTACTGTGGAGAGCATTCTGGCTGGCTGCATCACTGCCTGGTATGGTGACGCCAACTCTCAGCACAAGGATGAACTCCAGAGGATTGTTAACTCGGCCTGTTATGTCACGGGCACCAGACTTCACTCCATGGAGGACATCGACATGAGGCGATGTCTTAAAAAAAAGCAGCTTCTATCCTCAAAGACATCCACCACCCAGACCATGCCTTCTTCACTCTACTACTGTCGGGAAAAAGGTACAGGAGCTAGAGGACAAGCACTCAGCGGCACAAGGACAGCTTCTTTCATGTTGCCATCAGATTCCTGAATGATCAGTGAACCAAAGACACTGCCTCACTTTTCGTGGACTATTAATGTTATTATTATTTGTTAATAAATAATAAATAAATACATTTAATTAATAAATAAAATGTTTTATTTTTCATAGTAATGTCGTAAAGTCGTTACAATATGCATTTTTGCACAATGACACTGCCAAAAAAACACCAAATTTCATGACTTGTTAGTGACAATAAATCCTGATTTTCATTCTTTTGCACTGGTATTGGAGATGTTGGTAATGCATAGAAATCCCAAGGACAATCCTGATGCCTCAGATTGTCCATGTTGCAATAAGGTGATTATTGGCAATGGGCGCAGGGTACTTTCCCCAGATGTGAAGAAAGAGCCTTAATTCAACATTTGAGAAACACTGTTTAAAATTCACTATGTCATGTTGAATCTTGTATTTCATTTTTCCTGATTATTTACAGCGTAGGGGTTAGCGCAACACTGTTAAAGCGCCAGCGACCAGGACTGGGGTTCGAATGCCATACTGCCTACAAAGAGCTTGAATGTTCTCCCGTGTCTGAGTGGGTTTTCTCCAGGCCTTCCAGTTTCCTTTCAAAACCTACTGGGGGAGTTTGCAGGTCAATTAAGTGTCATTAGGGCAGCACAAGCTCGTGGGCCGAAAGGGCCTGTTACCATTTCTGTACCTCTAAAATTGAAATCTAAACTGACGAGGTCAAGATTTATGTTCTGTGAAATCGTTCCTCTTTTAAAAATAATTGTCAGAACTATTTCAAAAGACTGCTTTGTCAAATACTTTTAAGTTGATGAAATGCAATGTTGATTCTGGTTAAAAAATACATTCAGTTATTTGTAAATTGTAATTGCATTGGAAAAGCTCCTACAACCTGCAGGTGCAAGGGTGATTATTGAGCTGAACAGTCATCGTGACCTGCTGAGCTCCAAAAGACAAACAGGAATGCCAGAAGATCAGCAGCGAGGCAATATGTCAAGCTTGCAGCAGACAGCAGTCAGTAATGAAAGCTGACTGCTATAGAAGCAGTGTCATTAACCCAACACATTGCAGGTGGAGTAACAGTGACCCCAGCTTTGAACCTCACAGTAGAAGTTGCTCCCAACTATTTGTGAGAAAGCTTAAGGTCAAGAAAATGTTATTCTCGTTGATGTGAATCAGAGATTTAAAAAAAAAATCCCTAGAGAGTTCAAGATGTCAACAGGCAAGATGTGGAGCACAAGATTCTCTGGAGAATACAAATGTTAAAGGATGGTTTTCAAAACCAGAACCATTTAAAATACATTTATGCAGTACACAAGTAAATATGTTAGAGTCATAAATATGAATAATAACATCCATCCATAATTACGCCAAGCACATGGTAGTTAGTTGGCAGTCTTCAATGGGAACCTGGCACATGTTATGATGTGACCAAGTTTCTTTAAGGCATGACAGGTGCTCACTCTCCCTATCACATTCATAGGCAGACGACGTCCCACAACTGGCAAGGAAAATAAAAACAGCTCATCAGAGTGAGAGAAAAGAAAAAAAACCAAGACACATGTTGTCAAACCTGCTAATTAGTGATTGCTAGCACAGAGGACAGTAAGTTTGCAGAAACTTCTGGACTCCAGGAAGGGAAAATGACTGAGGGGAGACTTTTGGTGGTGGGGGAGAGAGAGAGAGAGAGAGAGAGAGAGAGAGAGAGAGAGAGAAAAGCCGGCCTGAGCCTTTCCCCAAGGTATGAGTGAAAAAAGGCAAACATCTGAATTAAATGCTGGGGAAAGAATGGAAGGGGGAAAGAGTAAAGACCTTCGGACAAAAAGGTATAAACTAGATATGATGAGGAAAGGTGAGAATTGATTTTGGCTCTGTGAAAGGAAGCAAAAGGAACAGAGAGAGAGAGAGAAAACTAAAGAAGTCAATGTTAATGCCATCCTGTTGGAGGGTGCCCAGATGGAAGATGAGTTGACACAGAAATGTCAATAACTGGAGAAGACACAGCAGAGCTAGACTAGGATACCTTGAGCACAACAAAATCACAGCTTAAGAGTAACAAGGGTCAAAATAGCAACTCAAACCTTGCAGTGAAGTAGTGTGTTGTCCTGAAGGCTTGGTCCCACCTCCTGGCCCCGCCCCCATTGGCTCACTTATACATATGTAGCCAAGGTGCGTTGAACTGAGCACAAGAACCTTATATGGCGAGAGTCAATATGCTCTTCTTCCTAACGACACTTTGGTTCATATTTATCACACCCTCACTAATCTGGTAGCTCAACAGAGTGCCTCTGTTTTATTCACTGAAGCAGTGCAGAAATTGAAGGAATATTTCAATCCCAGCCATTTCAAACAGAGAAAGGTCATTATTCCTTTACGTGGAATCAAAGAGTAAATGACTACGTCATTGAATTGTCTGAATACATTCTTCAATACTCTTTTGGCAAATTCTGAAGTTATACACTGAGCAAAATGCTTGCAGGTGGTTTAACTCATGAGTTATACACACAGAATCTTACATTCGCCTTGGATTTCAAAATTTCAATCTTCTTGGAAATGGCACGTAAAGACTCGGATTTTCATTCATCATCCACACAATGTATCTAATTCATAGTTAAGACAGCAGCATGAAAACACAATTCCCAAAACATGGCTGTTGTCACGTGGGCGAGAGTGGTGAACATTCTTGCGACAGGCCATTCACCACATATCTGTCCATTTTCACTGACAAAGATCGTATGTGTCAGAAGAGACCTATGTAGCGATGGGATACAAAATTGTACTGGCAATGTGACCCTTTCAGAGAGAGGAAATTTGTCCATCAGTATATATGGGCTTGCACATTACCTTCACCACTGACGAAGCAGTGGCAGCGACATTTCACAGTCAATTATCTAAAGGACCTGCAGAATGCCCATAAACAGTAGATTGTTCATTATAACCACGGAGCTAAATCACCACACAAACAGAATTTCCAATATTTCTAGCTGACCACATGAAATGACCAACATTTCTGAGCGAGCAAGGATCGACTAAGAAAACTAGCAATTCGTTAAAAAGGCAATGTGAAATCATGCTTGGATTCGTTATTAATATTTCTTCAAGGATGCTTGAGCTGGCAGCGATGGGTATAAAAAAGGCCCACGTCTGCATCAAGCCTGATGCCAAATAAATATATCGCACCATATTTGCTGAATAAAAGTCATGCGGAAGAACCAGTCATACTGAAGAAATGTTCTAGTGATGACTTAGAAGGAATAGACAACTCTAATTGAGGTCATAACCCAGGCTGAGAAGACTTGAGATTATGCGACAATCATAAATCAGGCGAATGATAACAAACAGTACTCATCACTGACCTCCTAATATCTTCATGTAGCCAAAATCTTCACCAAGTTGAGCTTCTTAGCCACATACGTTCAACCATAGGCTGCTGCGGTTAGCATGAGGATTCACGCTGTGCTACTACAGTATCAATAACTGGGGTTCAAATCCAGTACTGCCTGAAAGGTGTTTGAATGTTCTTCCCGTGTCTGCGTGGGTTTCCTCCTGGTGCTCTCCTTTCCTCCCTCTTCTCAAAACGTATGGGCTTTGTAGGACAATTGGGTTATTTGGTAGCACAAGCTGATGGCCAGAAGGGCCTGTTAACTGTGTTCTACGTCTAATTTTAAAATGTAAAATTTTAATATTTAAATTTAAAAAATTTAAATGTAGACAGAGAGATAGTCAACATCACTTCATCATAAACACACATAGGCTTCTTCCTTCTTAAAAGGTGTAGACCATTGTCGGTGTAAACAAGGCCACCTTCCCTCAGTCACTGAGGCATCTCCATAAACATGAAACTTAATTTAAATTTGCTTTTATTAAACTAGAATTTTTCTTAAAAGCAGAGACATAGAATTGTCTTCACCAACATTCTATTCAACGAATTGCATGCAGAAAGTATAGACACAGCAAATATAAAGTACTACTCTTAGATGTTTCTTACATTGGATTCCAAGTGAAGTAGTTGCAAACATTTAGTTCAGCAGAAGGTGAGATCATGTCCTCAGTACCAAATTGGAGGAATGGTCAGTTGTGTTCATATATTGACTAAAATGAAGAGTGGACAAGTCCACAGCACAGAATCCAGATTCTTCAGATCGGGAAATGACTACAACAGCAGTGACCAAACACATTAAGGAAGGACAAAACATCTGAGAGCTGACAGGGTGAATATTTATATTTAGACCTAAAGCACGGTAACAGTCCATTTTGGCCCACGAGTCCTTGCCACCCAATTTACACCCAATTAACCTACAACCACTGGACATTTCGTATGACCCACGCAGACATGGGAGAATGTACAAACTCCTTACAGATAGCATGGGATTTGAACCCTGATGCTGTAAAGGCATTGCGCTAATCGCTACACCAACTGTACTGCCCTTATTTATATTTGTACAGTCAAACAGGGAAAGCAGCATGGTGTATTAATATGTAATCATGTCACTAGATGTCTTCACCCAATTGACCTGGAACCCCTTTTCGTTTTGGAGGGTGGGAGCAAACTGAAGCACCCAGAGCAAACCCACGCAGACACTGGAAGAAGGTACAAACTCCTTACAGAGAGCTCGGGATTCAACCTGGGTCACTGGCTATCCGTGCTCCCCGACGCTAACTATGATGACATTTTATATCGGAAAGGAAAAGTTCTGAAAATCTCAAAATCATGGGAAGCGAAAGCTTTATGGATAGGAAATGAAGGGAATGATACGGAGAAAGATGACAAACTTTAGAAGTAATTCCAGTCAGTTTGTTTCTTAAAAAGTTGAAGCAGGGAAATAATCTGCCTAATACATTCCAGCTTCAGCGATTTATGATTCCTGATGTACACAGCAACTTGCATTTTCTCTGTCTCTGTGCAAACTTTAAGTACAACAAACTCAATGGAACATTGTCATTAGTTTGTGCCCAGAAGATAACTAAACTACTTGTCCTTCATTTTAAATTTCACACAAATTTATAATCCTCTGACTGTACAGATACAACCAGATGAAACACCGTTTCCCTGGACATACACATACACACACCACATAAAAATTACATAGATACATGACGATATAATACAAAATGAATAGATGAATATTTTGGAAGAAGTCATAATTTTACCCTTGAGAAAAGCACAAGAATTCCAGGCTACATTTTGTGTTATCTACTTTCACTGTGTAACACCAATTCAGGTTGACTGGAGCATTAAGAATTAAAGGGAAAACATTTTAAATAAATCAACCTTGTAATAATCTATTTTGGGATAATGACTAATGGAGAACAAAGGTCTGATTTAAAATCTCTGCTCTTTGGTGAGCAAAGCCAGAGACCCTGTTCCTTCCCAGGGTTTAGGTTAGCCACTCTCCACTCACCAGCCCAAGCACACCACAACACTGTGGAGGTGCCAGAACCGATGGAAGAAGAGGCTGACTTAAAAGGTGGGGAGATTCAGCTTGGTCGAAGGGTGCACACTGGGGGAGGTCAGCAATTCCACAGTTGGCAAAGGGACAACTGATTCGCCCACTTTCCAACCTGAAGCAACAGTAAAGACATCCAGTTGAGCAAGAACCGCCTTCACCCAAGCCTATTTTCCAGCCCACTGACTCATGCAACACTTCCAGTTAATAAGAACTATTGATTCTTTCCCATATTTAGATCATGTTTTACATTTGAAATGCAACACTGTTACATTAAGTTACTTTCAGTCTTTGTTCATGTTCTGTAATCTATCCTAATTTGCATTTTATTCTGTGTTCACATGAAATTCTTAGAAAATATTTTACAGTTCATTATAAACACCAGCACATGGAGTCAGATTGCAGCCAACTTAAAGTTAAGGAAGTAAAATTAAAAATGTTAACCAGAAGCAAATATTTTATTCTCATTCTAATGTATGGTTTTAAGGTTCACACTTTACAAAAATAAAACTCTAGGAATGTGGTTTCACAGCATAGCCTTCAAAAGATGAAATAATAGAAAAGGAAATCAACAGATCAATGTTGACGATGTAAAAAGGCAGGGGAAACGTTGTCAATGGCCTGTAGCAGATTAAATTGTAAGCACTGAAGTGTGAAGAATTTCGTAGACTGTACAAACAAGCTTTAATCTGCTTAAACTCGTACACACAAGGTCTCTGTTCCTTCCTGGCTCCACGTGCTCGACTGACTCCCAAAGGGAGCAGGCACAAGTCTTTATAATGGGCCGGCGAGTAGGTGAGGCCAGCCTCCCAGATTGCCTACCTCTGCAGGTGCAGTGATCGCCCCCTGCAGTAGGCAGGTAGAATTGCGGCCGGGGCAGTGGTTGTATCACCACACTGGTCAGCGGTGGGGCTGAGCTTCCCCATCCAGCACCTTTCTCCTCCCGTGCTCGACAGTAAAACATTCAAATAACCCAATGAAGATGATTTCGTGCAAAAGCAGAGAATACTGGAAACTCAGCGAGTCAGGCAGCATCTGTGGAAAGAAAAACATAATGACCAGCACTGGGGAGAAAATAAGTTTGTTTCAAAACAGGAAGGGTGGGGGCAGAATAGGTACAAAAAAGGAAGACTAATAGCCTGAATAAGCTTAAGTGCTGGACTAAGAAGCGACTCTCTGTAGGCAAAAGTTAAAGAATTTCATGTATGTCACATTCTAAATGTAGTATCACGAGACAATAATAAACTGCTGAGATGATCAGGCAGAGGGCTGTTACAGAAGGAAAAAGCCTCAAAAAATGTAAAAGCGATGAGATGCAAAACCGCAGGAAATCACCGTAGCATTTCCCTATCACGTTCCATTCTTTAGATACAACCTATTTTTGTGAATTCCTGTCACTTGGACCTCATTCAATGATTTTACATCTCAAAGTTGAGGTGAAACTGCCTTAACCTTCTGCAACTGAAGAAATTCAATTTTTCAATTAATACTTTTATCTGCAAAGACGATAGTGGAAACTGTCATTAGTTCCAATACATCTGCACACTGGTCTCCTATAATGAATGAGCTATCTTAATCATGGCCAGTGAGCTTTAAAGACTTATCAACTGATAATAATATTAATATTTTAGAGTTGGTTCCACCAACTCCATTACACCAAATAAAAGAGGTTTTAACACCTTTGTGCATGGCTCCTAACCATTCCAATAATGATTGCCATGACTATTTCATCCAACTTCACCAGCGCAATCCCAGCACTACTGCCTCTACCTTTCTGAGTTCAAGTGGACATGATACGATTTTTAAAAAACTCACTGCTCTTCTTCACAGAAATCCTGAAGATTGTTGAGGAAAGCGAATGGCAAAGTGTTCAGGAGAAGCTTATTAACTTTTACCAGAAGGAAAGCCATCTCACTAACCACAGAGCCCTTGGACTTGAAAAGGCATTAGAGATGGCAGAAACACCAAGAAGCTGCATAACCCTTGTTTACAGGAATTGACACCTCTTCTGTCACAATGCAAACTGGAGAGTTTCACCACCTGAACATAGGAAAATTAAGAATTGGAGTGAGGAGTTTGGGTTCTCCAACATGTTAGATAGAGGCATATACAGCAAAAGCCCAGAGTAATGATTTCAATGTCAGTGACTGTACAAAACAAAAAGTGCTCAAAACTGGTTGAGAGGTAGCTGATAATCTATTGGTCTCTGGAAACTAGGCAAAAGTATATGGTTCATTTGTCACTACACTGTCAGAGGTAGGCATAAACCAGTGACTCTCCCAATGTTAAGTAGGTGAATTGGAAATGCTTTATATTTGTGTCAAGTTAGGGGAGCAAAGTCAAGAACAATAGAGTGGGGTGGGAGGGAGGGTGGAGAAACAGAGCTCGCACCCTTATTTCTCCATTGTGATGGATGTCCTTGTAACATCTTCAACGGTGGAGCTCTAACAGAGCACACACAAATCAGATTGCTATACTGGAAACAATTCAAGAGAGAGAGAGAGAGAGAGACTTTGCAGCATCTTTTCATTTTGAGACTGGGATGGTGTGTTGGTTATTGACAGCATTTACATCATAGCCAGGTTGTTATCAAGCATTCACATCATAGATTTGGTTCTCAAACAGCCTCCCCCATGGTTACTCTGATGCCCCCCGATTAGGTTTTAGATTTGTCCCGAGGCCGATTCTGCCCAGGGATGACCTCAGGATGCTTTCGACAGGTAGCATCAACTTACAAGATCAAAATTATGAAATCATTTTCTCTGTAACCAAATCAAAAATCCCAATTTTATTCTGACAAAAAGTTTCTGACCAGAAACATTAACTGTTTCTCTTTTCACCAAACCTGCCTGACCTGCTGAATATTTCAAGAAGTAAACTCAAAAGTCTGCAGACACTGTGGCTGATGTAAAAGCACAATGATGGAGGAACTCAGCTGGCCAGCACAGTTTCTCCAGCATTATCTTTTTCCTGCTATTTCAATCTTTTTATGTTTTTATTTCACCAAAACGAATCTGAAGCTTTCAAATGTTCCGTGGCATGGAGCTATGGATGTACCCTATCTGTTTAAAATTTGCATTTGAAATAACATGAAAGCCCAAATTCTAGGAACATTGACTTTTTTTTTCTTTGGCTTGGCTTCACGGACGAAGATTTATGGAGGGGGTAAAAGTCCACGTCAGCTGCAGGCTCGTTTGTGGCTGACAAGTCTGATGCGGGACAGGCAGACACGGTTGCAGCGGCTGCAGGGGAAAAATGGTTGGTTGGGGTTGGGTATTGGGTTTTTCCTCCTTTGCCTTTTGTCAGTGAGGTGGGCTCTGCGGTCTTCTTCAAAGGATGTTGCTGCCCGCCAAACTGTGAGGCGCCAAGATGCACGGTTTGAGGCGATATCAGCCCACTGGCGGTGGTCAATGTGGCAGGCACCAAGAGATTTCTTTAGGCAGTCCTTGTACCTTTTCTTTGGTGCACCTCTGTCACGGTGGCCAGTGGAGAGCTCGCCATATAACACGATCTTGGGAAGGCGATGGTCCTCCATTCTGGAGACGTGACCCACCCAGTGCAGCTGGATCTTCAGCAGCGTGGACTCGATGCTGTCGACCTCTGCCATCTCGAGTACTTCGACGTTGGAACTATGAGAAACCTACAGCCTGCCATTCTTTATACAAGCAAAAGAACAGTTTTAAATTTTGACATGTGCTCAGATTTTACTATTTCCAGTCGTGTTCCTCTCTCCAATTTAAATTTAGTCGCTGTGATGCGCTGCACTGCAAACAAACAAGCTCAAACTACAAAGGCTGTACTCCAGGCTTGAATTAGCTTAAAGCTTGCACAAGGTTCTGTATCCCTTCTTGGCTCCACATGCTCTGCTCCTGCCCAGTGTGAGCCTTTTATGTGGGCCCAGTGATTGGCAGGGAGTAGGTGGAGCCAGTCTCCCAGGTTACCTCCAGGCAGGTACAGTGGCTCGCCCCCTCCCGCCCCCTGCAGTCAGCAGTGCAGGAGTGCAGGCAGTCACAGACAGTCCAGTGGTTCCATCGCCACGGTCATACAGCATGACAACAGGCCCTTCCAGTCCACGGGGCTGTGCCCTCCAAAGTACACCAATTAACCGACAACCTCTGCATGTTTTTGAAGGGTGGAAGGATACTGGAGTGGCCAGAGGAAACCCATGTAGACAAGGGGAGAACATAGAGACTCTTTATAGTCAGTGCTGGATTTGAACATGGGTTATCGGTGCTGTAAGCACTTGCCCAAGGAGTCTAATTCCGACTCATGCAAGATTAGAGTACCTTAGTGAGATCTTTGCTGTCGTTCCATGGATTTGATGCATGCCAAATCCTGTTTAATAAACCACAAGATAAGGAAAAATGCAGGAACATTTTGCCTCTGGTGTGAACACCACATTTAACCATCTATTTACTGGACTTACTTGGCTTTCCTTCACAGCTGCTACGAACAATGCCACAGAGCGTACTACAGCAGTCCTTGCCCAACAATCCCATATTCTATTCCAAAAGTGAAACTGAGCAGTTCTTCCTCCACCCCCCCCCCCATTCACAGATTGATAGCAACTCCACATGTTCTTTAAACAGATTTCTGACTGAAACTTGTAAGCAAATCCCTGTAGCAGCACTAAATGCCAATTAAAATACGATGCACTAGGCAGTCTCAGAGTACATCTGCTCAAGAATTGCTCAGAAAACAAACAACTGCTCTTCTGCTTTCACTACCAAAGATGTCTAAACTTCTACTCAGAAGCTCAAAAGAGAAAATGCATTGCTTAACCCTTTGGTTACTGACTGATCTCTGCTCATTTCATTACTAAATCAGCTGACAGTCCTGGCTATACAAACTGGTCACTCTAGCCCCTTTATTTTCTCAATACAGAACTACTTTCCCTTCCCAGCAGGGAACAATGCAACAACAAGGGGGGTGGGGGGGGGGGTGGAAATCTCTGCCACCCATTCCCCTCCCATTGCTGACTAAACTGCAAATATAATCGTTTATTATTCCGATAATATGAATCATGGTCTGAGGCTGCGGGGTGGTGCGAACTGTAGAGCCACTGCCTAACCACGCCAGAGATCTGGGTTCAATTCTGACTGCAGGCACTCTCTGCATGATGTGTACACGTTCTCTCTGAGACTCTGTGGGTTTTCCAGTTTCGTAACACATCCCAAAGACCAGCAGGTTGGGAGGCTAATTGCACCTAATGGAGCCAAGTGGTGGAATCTGGGGGGGGGGGGGGATGATGGTGGGGGGGGGGGGAGATGGGGGGAAGAAAGGAGAGCTGGTGGGAAGAATTTAAAAAAAGAATGGGATTAATAGTGGATTCATGTAAATGGATGGTCAATACCAGCTCTCTTGGTGGGATGAAGGATTTGTTTCTGTGCAACTGTCCTCTTTATTGATTCTTGGTCTGATGATTTTTATGCATTGCCTAACTTTTTAATAATTTAGCAAATATGAGAAGGGATGGAAATTTTTATTTTAATATATTAAGTAAAATAGGTTTAATACTGAAGCATCACTCAGTTAAAGAAAACCATGAGACATTGCCTCTTGCCAAATCCAAGAGTTCCTTTTGTTAATTCTTAACTTTTCAGGATCTCGGTATCACTGGAAAGAGCACCATCTATCGTCCATCTCAATTGGCCCCTGAGAAGGTGGTCATTGAGTTGCTCCACAAATAATTGTAGTTCTTTCTTTCTCCATTTAAATGATGTGACCAAGTGGCCCGTTCAACCACCTTAGAGGGCACTTGGCAATGGTTCTGGAGTCATGGAAAGGCCAGGGATGGCGAGAATGGCAGACTTCCTCTCTAAAACACTCAGAAAAACAAAATAGCTGGTAATGACAACCTGGTAGTTTTAGTGGTCAACGTGGTCATTAAGTATTAGTGTTTAGTGGTGTCTGGAGAGTTTTACTGGTCTAGTAATTTGAACTCTGTGCTACCATTGTACCCATCTACAGTTACTAAAGTCTCTGATTAATAGTGGGGCAGGGACCCTCAGATATCAGTATCCCTTCAATCAAAAGGCTGATACAAGTGCCAAATGCGGGCAGTCAGAACTTTTTTTGTGGCTTGTGTATAAACGTTACAAAAGCTTCATGGGCAAGGATGGATGTCCCTCCTGGAAACAATACAGTAAAACCCCTGATATCCAACATCTATGGGGATTGATATATACTGGATTACTGTATTTTCCATTTGCTTGAGACTTACAATGCCCAATACATTTGCATTAAAAACAAAATGCAAAAATACTGTAATCACAGTTAATGAGCTACTTTCATGAATATACAAATCTTACAAATTTTACAAATCTCACGTCTCCAGAATGGAGGACCATCGCCTTCCCAAGATCGTGTTCTATGGTGAGCTCTCCACTGGCCACCGAGACAGAGGTGCACCAAAGAAGAGGTACAAGGACTGCTTAAAGAAATTTCTTGGTGCCTGCCACATTGATCACCGCCAGTGGGCTGATATCGCCTCCAACCGTGCATCTTGGCGCCTCACAGTTCGGCAGGCAGCAACCTCCTTTGAAGAAGACCGCAGAGCCCACCTCACTGACAAAAAACAAAGGAGGAAAAACCCAACACCCAACCCCAACCAACCAATTTTCCCTTGCAACCACTGCAACCATGCCTGCCTATCCCGCATCGGACTTGTCAGTCACCATCGAGCCTGCAGCAGACGTGGACGTATCCCTCCATAAATCTTCGTCCGCGAAGCCAAGCCAAAGAAGAAGAAATCTTACAGCATTCTACTTTATTTTCATTCATTCTTTGAAAATGTTTAATCATTACTACATCTCCACAAGAGTCGCCTGAAAGACGAACAATAACATTATAGATAAATTAACCCCCACCCCAAGTTTACAGATAAAGCCTCTGACGGGGGAAACTCTTATAAAGCAGGGATAAGGAGACACTAAGAGATTCACCTCAACAGCAAGTGGCATCAACCAATTCTTCATCCTGGGCTGTTTCACACAGCTGCTATGAGCAAAGCACGACCAAGGCCCTCCGCTGGTTGAATATTTGCTCCCATCTTCACCAAAGGTTTATGTGTTACTTTACAGAACATTTACATTTACAATTTTAAACCTATGTATTTTTTTTACCTATTATTTTATTCTTATTTATTTTAATATTTTAAATTTATTTTAAATTTTTTTTGTTGCCTTTTGCTTGATTTCCAGAGTCTGTATCTGCGAATAGGACAAAGGAAAGGAACAGAATCTTGCCTGGAAAAAAAATTGTTAAGCCAAGGGCTTCCTTTGACCAAGATGTGGCAGAGGGAAGATGCTTAGAAAGCCAAGACAAAATATGGTAAACAGACATTTATCAGCACTGACATTTAAAAAAAAATCAGAGGGAAACCGGCACCTTCTGGAATTAACTCGACATAATGGGAGAGGCAGAAACATGACATTTAAATACATGCTAAGCCTGGTTGCTGCTGTATGCAATGCACAGAGATACAGACAGAGCCATAGAACATTACAGCACAGAAGTGGATGTTTGGAATGTGGCCAGACAGCCCAGAGCAATGAGTGGACAACCTTCTACTGTAAAATGACAAAATTGGCCTGTCCAGCATTCACAGAGCAGTTCTCAAGGACTGGATTAAACAGGGTTCAGACTAAATGTTTCTGCAAGCACCAGGCATCGTTTGGACCTCCTGGGGCCTTGACAGACTGATGTAAGGGTGCCAACATCCAGCAATGACAATTAGAACTATGGATGGGTGCTGCACAGACCAGCTTCTGAAAGGAAAGCAGATTGGGCCTATTCACTGGATTCGGTTTATTATGCAGACACAAATGCTGAATGCGTTCAGGCTACAGGGTTTATTATGTCCACAGTGCTGATCATTTAAAGCAGAGAAAAAGATGGGCAAAGGAAGTTGATTCAACAGCAGATGTAGCCTCACACAGATTTCAGGGAAATCCCTGTAGGTGTGAGCAACTATTTTACATTATGCAAGAAAGTAATTGAAAACTAAAATGCAAAATTATAAATATTTTGTTTTTAAATGCAGATAGTTGAAAAATATTCCCAGGGCAAACATCAAAACCAGAGGACATTGGTTTAGGGTGTGGGGAAGAGGTTTACAGGGGGATTTGGGAAGAATTCTTTTACTCAATCTGCCCACGTAGTTGATGGAGGCAGGTCCTCTCACAATACAGGTGTTCCCCTAACTACGATGGTCCGACTTACGATATTTCGAGGTTCAAATCCGTGCTTTCAATTTCAAATTCCAATCTGTTCCCACCCTTGCAATCTGCAGTACGCTACTCTCTTGTGATACTGGGCAATGGCGCAATAGTATCGTACAACGGACTTCATGCTCAATGTACTCTCGGCCATGTATGTTAATGGTTTTTTTTCCAGTGTGGAACAAAGCTATTCAAAATGTAATTATAAAAAAAATGGTAGGTGTGGTATTCTTCTCAACTTACAATTTTTTCCGACTTAGGATGGGGTTTTTTGAAATGCAACCCCATCGTAATTTGAGGAGCACCTGCATTGAAGTATCCTGAATTGCCAAGAAAACAATGGGTCAACTGTTGAAAAGTAGGATCAGTACAGTTGGATGAGTGATGGTCAGCATGGGTACATTGGGCTGGGGGAGGGGTGGGGGCTCTTTCTCTGCTGCATGAGCTCTGCTTCTGAACTTGCCTTCATCACTTTGTTCGAGCCCAAGCCCACGTTTTGCTCATACCTTGATGAAGGGTTCATCTATTTGTGATCTTTGCTATATAACAGGGATGGCCGAATTTGCTTAACAAAAGAGCCACAGACAATAAACTTTGGAAGTTTGAGAGCCATAATCACATGATCACAACCATGTTGAGTTAAAGTACCAGTGTGAGCAGCAGCTGGTTCGATTCCCATCTCAGCCACCTTACTACTGCACATGCTGTTGTATAGGACGACGATGTACAGGATGACCCTGGAATTTCCACCTAAAATGTTGGTTATGAGTGATACCCTTTCAAAAATGGACCCCCCATTGCTGTTAAAAGCAAATCACAATATTTTAATAAAGATGATTATTTTAAGGTTTAAATTTTATTTGAATATTGTAAAATAAACCACTGTTGGCTCCAGAGACAGGCCATTTAAAGCCTGTACAGAGCCGACAGCATTGGATCCCACGGAGGGGTGCTGAGACTTTGCAAATAACTAATGGGGCATGCGCAAGATTAGGCTGGAGCCAGCAAGGAGATGCAGTGGAGTTGCAACTTCGTAGTCAAGGGAAGAATTTTAGATTCTTTTTATAGGACTTAAGATGAAAATTTTAAGTTTAGCCAATCATCCTATATGACAGCATATACGCTACTGTTGCGGTATGCACACTATATGTCAAAGAGCCGCGTGTGGCCTGCGAGCTGCTGTTTGGCCACCCCTGCTATATAAAATGAATTGTCTGCTGAGTTTCTCCAGTATTTTCGATCACATACCAAACCACAGCAAACTCCTAAGGAAGTAGAGGTGCTTTCTTTGTGATGCCAAGTGAAAATACAGAGAATAGAGGAATATGTACCACATGCAAGCAACTGAGCTTTAGTTTAGCTTGGGCAACATGGCCAGTGCAGAGTGTTTTTACTTCAAATGTAGTGTCTGTAGACTTTTGTGTTTTACTCATGTCTACTGCAAAGACCTCATGAAAGACCTCAACAATGAAGACGCTGTTTACATCCGGTACCGCACGGATGGCAGTCTCTTCAATCTGAGGCGCCTGCAAGCTACCAAGACACAAGAGCAACTTGTCCGTAAACTACTCTTTGTAGACGATGCCGCTTTAGTTGCCCATTCAGAGCCAGCTCTTCAGCGCTTGACGTCCTGTTTTGCGGAAACTGCCAAAATGTTTGGCTTGGAAGTCAGCCTGAAGAAAACTGAGGTCCTCCATCAGCCAGCTCCCCACCATGACTACCAGCCCCCCACATCTCCATCGGGCACAGAAAACTCAAAACGGTCAACCAGTTTACCTATCTCGGCTGCACCATTTCATCGGATGCAAGGATCAACAACGGGATAGACAACAGACTCGCCAAGGCAAATAGTGCCTTTGGAAGACTATACAAAAGAGTCTGGAAAAACAACCAACTGAAAAACCTCACAAAGATAAGTGTATACAGAGCCGTTGTCATACCCACACTCCTGTTCGGCTCCGAATCATGGGTCCTCTACCGGCACCACCTACGGCTCCTAGAACGCTTCCACCAGCGTTGTCTCCGCTCCATCCTCAGCATTCATTGGAGCGACTTCATCCCTAACATCAAAGTACTCGAGATGGCAGAGGCTGACAGCATCGAATCCACGCTGTTGAAGATCCAACTGCGCTGGGTAGGTCACGTCTCCAGAATGGAGGACCATCGCCTTCCCAAGATCGTGTTATATGGCGAGCTCTCCACTGGCCATCGTGTCAGAGGTGCACCAAAGAAGAGGTACAAGGACTGCCTAAAGAAATCTCTTGGTGCCTGCCACATTGACCACCGCCAGTGGGCTGATATCGCCTCAAACCGTGCATCTTGGCGCCTCACAGTTTGGCGGGCAGCAACCTCCTTTGAAGATGACCGCAGAGCCCACCTCACTGACAAAAGACAAAGGAGGAAAAACCCAACACCCAACCCCAACCAACCAATTTTCCCTTGCCACCACTGCAACCGTGTCTGCCTGTCCCGCATCAGACTTGTCAGCCACAAACGAGCCTGCAGCTGACGTGGACATTTACCCCTCCATAAATCTTCGTCCGCGAAGCCAAGCCAAAGAAGAAACTGCAAAACTACGCTTCGAGGATTCCTACCCTAAAGAAGTTCTTTGGGTTTGTGTGCCTGCCCATATACATTGATGAAGGGCTTAAGCCCAAAACGTTGACTATACATCTTTATCTTTGCTATATAAAGGACACCTTTTGACCTGCTGAGTTTCTCCATCATTGTGCTTTTACTTCAACCATGGTTCCTGCCGACTTTCAGGTTTTGTTCATCTCCCATCCAACAATCCAGTTTGTGGAATCTTTGATGTGCTCCCACTTTGTAAGGAATAATCTCGCTTTAAAATAAAAACAAATTCTTTGGCAGCATTGATGGTCAGCACAACCAAATGTGCAGGTTTTCCCAATAGCCAAAGGTTCTTCAAGGACTTCTGTGAGTGAGGCTTCTTCCATCTGGGCTGCTCATGCTATGCAAGGTGCTGCGGTGATCAACTCCAGGGTCATCCAGACCAGAAATGACCTTCTGGATAAATGAATGGCATACTCACAGGAACAACCAATTCAGTTGCTGAGATATAGTCAGGATGATCCATTGCAATTTGGGAAGCTTTTGAAAGAATTGGTATTCTGTTGTGGTCATATACTTATGACTGACCTTACAATGCGACCCTAAAAGTTTTGTGATCCTGCGGAACGGGATCCAGCTGTCTTCATTGACCGTGTAAAGCCAGTGTATATCGACAATCGGCTTTTCTCATCACTGCCAACAATGAAGAAACAGCTGGACCCCTGCCAGTCAGATCATCCACCCCCCCCCTCCCCCAACTTTCCAGTACAGGACTGAATTGGGCCAGAATGCCAGCCCGCTGGGCCGTTATGTAGCCTCCATGTCTCGGAGGCTGGTTGGTGGTGGGGGGTTGCTGTGGTCACATACATATGCGGGTCTAATGTGGAGCCGGGCGCTGCTGGTGTTGTAACACACACGCACTACAAACACTGCTCCTGATGCAAGAGAAACACAATAGGCTGCAGACGCTGCGATTGTAGTAAAAATACCCTTTGCTTCCCCTGTCGCCTCTCCTTTCCCTGTCTCCTTTCGCACAGACATGAGAAATTCTACCTAGTCCCTTATCACATCCAATCAACACCTTTTGTTGGTCTGGATTCCTCCTCCCCCATTGTTTGGATTCTGAGACTTTCTGATAAATCCTCCTTCTACCTTTTCTGATTTTTCCTCAGGCCCGAAACATTGGCAATATGATCTTTGTCTCCTATAAATGCTGAACAGACCAGCCGAGGTCCTCCAGCATTTTGGTGTTTTGGCCGCTAATGATGCATCCGGGGTGAAACGTAATGCACTTGCTCAGGGCAGAACGGGGAGTGCAAACCGTGCGAAGTTTACACGCATTGTGCAGGGTGTAGAGAGAAAGGAGGATGTTGTACGGTAATAATAAAGTGTCAATACAGTACCATTCTTTTGTGTTCTTTTAATGGTTTACTTATCATTTATCTGGCAGTCACTACAATTCAATGTATCAGTCTGAAATTGCTGACGTGGAGTACTTCCAAAATCCCACCCAATCCAGGGATAAAAATAAACCAACGAGACCAATGAACCTTTTGCCCCATAACACCCAAATTACCAAGAAACCTGGAGAACATTGGCTCCCCTTTATATTCGTATTAACATGCAATACAAATCACAAAAAAAAATAACAAGGAGAACATCGGATTTTTTTTTGTTGGAGTTACAAAGTCCAGAAGCAACCCTCATCACGTTTAGTGGAAGGGCTCATTCCACCCCACTGCTGCTTACCATTCAAGCCAACACCATTGTCAGGGGAAACAGACGGCCATATGTCACAGACAGGAAAAACCACAGGCAACTCAGAACTCAATCCAGAAGCCAGCAGGTGCTCACCCTTCCCCCTGACTATCCAGTGAACAGCAGGCGAGAAACAACCAACAGAGAGAGAGAGAAAAAACTCCTCCAAGCTGATTAATAAAGCAACAAAATAAAAACCTGCCTCCGGAGCATCCGAATTGTGCCCTCACATGGCAGCCATGATTCAGTATTACAGAAGGGCAAACAAAGTCCAAGAAAAAAACCACTCGACGCTGCCAAACCTACGCATTCACATTTAAGGTTATTTTTAAACATCAAGTCATTTTAAACATTTCTAGTTCTGTGGATGAGGACAGTCATTGTGACAGTAGAAAAGGAAGAAAATGTGTTCTCCTGCACAAGTAGAGACTGGGTACGTAGATTGTTCTTCCTCTCACAATACACAAATCTTTAAACTACTTTAATTTCTCAACCAATGGCTTGTGGATAAATACAGAACAAATCCGAAAGTAATATAGAGCGCAAACCAAAACCACAGGCTGCAACTTTGATCGAGTAGCAGTTTCGAGGTTGATGCTGTCTCTGAGCTGCACCTGATCATGTTCACCTTGTGCCTCTCTTTTGTTTGTGTCTAACGCTTGTTTACAGCAATTCATTCACGTGGATTTTTTTTACCCCAAGCAGGCTTTTTGTTAGCTGCTCGCCACCCAGTCGGATGATCAAGTCAACGCTTGCTCTGCAGAGAATGTTTAACAGACGTTTAAATCCTATACCTGGAACCCAATGCTGGAAGGTCTCCTTTAAGTGATCTTCCACTGTGTAAATGGATTCTTCTCCACAACCAAATCAGGTCCAAACCACCAGCTGGCAGGTGCACAAATCACTACTCGCTCCTCTAACCACAAGTGTCACCACCATGCACCCACTTACCCCCTCCCTTTACCTGCAATGTAGCACCCCATCAGCACTTCCCCACCTATCAAAGTGCAAAGTGAAAGCCTTCGATGGTGCTTCAGGCAATATCTGCAACTCAGGTGGGAGTGCCCACAACTCAATTGGCCCCTGCTGTGCTCCCCACCAAATCATCAATTGAAGCCTGCAATGGGAAACATATTTTGTACAGGTTGCTCTCTTAGTAGACTCAGGCACAAAGATTTGAGGCCTTTTGTAAAATCATAGGTTTAAATTTTAGACATGCAGCACGGTAACAGGCCCTACTGGCCCACAAACCCGTGCCGCCAAATGACACCCCTACGCTTTGAAGGGCGGGAGCAAACCCAGGCAAACACAAGGGAGAACATGCAAACTCCTTACGGACAGCACCAGATTCAAACTATTGTTGGTGTCAGCAAAAGTGAATCTGCCAGGGTTCGGATTCATTCTTGTGGAGCGAGCAGTGTGATTTTCAGCAAACTGGTTCCAGCAACTTATGGAAGAAATCTTGAAACACAATGATCTGCCTCTAAGTAGATTTAAAAAAAAAATAAAAGCAACTTTTTTGCCTCTCACAGGGTTTCTATGAGGTGACAAGAACATCTATCAAAACAGAACACGGCAGACGCTGAAAATCTGAAAGAAAAATCAAATGCTGGGAATGTTCAGTGAAACAGGCAGCAGTGACATATCTGAGAGTTGTTTAAAAGGTTAATGCTGTAAGATGACCTTGCGTAGACACTGACCCCCTGAATTTCAACCTAAAGTGTAGGTTTGGAGGGATACTAGCTGTATAAGATTGCCCCAAGTCTGGCACTCGTTGCTGACCAGAGAATGATGCTGCTGGGCACATTTAATGTACAAATTCACTATATTTTAAAAGCAAATGACCCAGTAAATTTTATTTTAAAATAAACCAACATCGGCTCCTTTAACAGGCCATTTTAAGCCTGTACAAAGTTGATGGCAGTCAGAATGGATGGCTGGACGCCACAGGAGAGCGCTGATAAAGGTTCGTATTTTATTCTTGCTGTATAAGACGATGTACTTCGACGAGATGGCAGAGGTCGACAGCATCGAGTCCACGCCGCTGAAGATCCAGCTGCGCTGGATGGGTCACCTCTCCAGAATGGAGGACCATCGCCTTCCCAAGATCGTGTTATATGGCGAGCTCTCCACTGGCCACCGTGACAGAGGTGCACCAAAGAAAAGGTACAAGGACTGCCTAAAGAAATCTCTTGGTGCCTGCCACATTGACCACCGCCAGTGGGCTGATAACGCCTCAAACCGTGCATCTTGGCGCCTCACAGTTTGGCGGGCAGCAACCTCCTTTGAAGAAGACCGCAGAGCCCACCTCACTGACAAAAGGCAAAGGAGGAAAAACCCAACACCCAACCCCAACCAACCAATTTTCCCCTGCAACCGCTGCAACTGTGTCTGCCTGTCCCGCATCGGACTTGTCAGCCACAAACGAGCCTGCAGCTGACGTGGACTTTTTACCCCCTCCATAAATCTTCGTCCGCGAAGCCAAGCCAAAGAAAAAAAAAATAAGACGATGTCTGGTTTTGGGGTGATATTTTGAATGTTCAGGATCATCTCATACGCCACCATAAACAGCAGTTCCTCTTTCCACACGTTGCCTCACCTGCTGAGTCTTTCCAGCCAAACTACGTAGTATTCAAAATATATACATCAAACACAATCACAACATTTCAATAATGCTATTAGTTCAATTCTTTCACTTGCAATCCTGGAAGGGGATGCCTTATGAGAGGCCTGGTACTGTGGTTGTGTGGGAGAGGCTCCAGAGATCAATGGGACTTTCCCTCTCTGTCAACATTCATTCAACTGGGACATCCACACATATGCCAATGACATTTGAAAACAGAGGACAGCTACTATATTCTTGTAAATCATGTGATCAAACTTTCAGGTTTTCATCCAGTTAAATAGTGCACAACCCTGGGTGAATGTAAAGGATTCATGGCTTTGTTTAAGGTCAAGTAAACGCAAGTTCTGGTCAATATTTAACCCTCCACTTTTGTCATTTAAAAAAAATTTAGACATACAGCCCTAAGAGTTCATGCTGCCCTATTTACACCCCATTAACCTACGGCACGTTTTGAACGGTGGAAGGAAACTGGAGCCCCAGGGGAAAATCCAAGCAGACATGGGGAGAACGTACAAACTTCTTACAGACAAGGCAGGATTCGAACCCAAATCCGGTCCCAATCACCGTAAAGACATTTCACTAACCGCTACGCCAATCAATTCATGAAAGCTTGTAGATTTTCTTTCATGACGTGTGTGCTTCATGCAAGGCACCTTGATATTTCAAATTAGGGAAGTTACAGTTCAAATATATATATATATATATATATATATATATATATATATGCACATGGGAAGTTGTGTTCTCCAGTTTGCAAATCAACCGGATGGGAACAAGAATGGAAAGGAGAGGCAGTCCTTGGAACTATCAGAAACCCACCCTCCACAAAGGTCTGCTGTAAGTTTCTCGAGGGGTTCAGAAATCGCAAAATGGAAATGGAAGGAATATGAAAATAGATGCTGAAGAGCTAAAATAAAATATTTCACAGGTACGTATTGAGGAGTTAGCACACCATTGGGACCATCCCCCACCTCTCCCAGTTTAAAAAAAAAATCAGCTTTGGAAAAAAGGAAAATTAAAGCTAAAGTTTTGATTGGAATCAGGTTGTAATGTGATGTGAAATTTGCTGTCACCCCTTTCTCCCCAATGCATTGAATTCTTTTAACTTTAATTTTTTTTTTTTTTTTTTACAGCATGGTAGAAGCCGATTCTGGCCATTTGAACCCGTGCCCTCCAATTAAACCCAAACGAACCTATAGCCCCCAGTACGTTTTGGGTGGTGGAAGGAAACCAGAGCACCCAGAGGAAACCCATGTAGACACAGGGTGAACATACAAGCTCCTTACAGACAGTGCCACATTCGAACCTGTATTGGAACTGCCAGAACTTGTTGGCAGTTTTGAAGCATCCCTTGGCATCAGATGCCAATGAAGCCACTTGCTCTGAAGTCCTGGACTCATTGGCTGCCTGTTGCCAACAATTCTCTGACTGCACTCGAACACTGGATTCCTTGTGCTGGAAGGGAAACCTTCCGAGCTGCCTCTTTTTAGATTCTGCCAGGTGAAGTTGTTCCAGGTGTGGGACAATGAACCAATGGAATGGAGACTGTAGGCTGTCAACAACTTGAGCAAGCGTGGTGATTAAATCAAAAGTAACAGGCGATGAACTAGTTTAAAAGTCTCAGTGATTTTTTTGCAGCTTAGCAACATTTGAAATCCTGGGCGCACAAGTTCAAGTTTATAATAATCTGACATAACAGCGTCTCTCCAGACCATGGTGCACGCACAAAAACACACAATATTGTAAACCCCAGGTGTCCAGCACCTATGGGGATGGTTAGATGCCAGATTAGTGTAATTTCTGGTTGCTTGAGACTTACTCATACACCTGAATCAAGAATTAACAGTTTAAAAGACAAAAATACTATACTTAGACTGAACAACTTTCACTTGCCTGAATATTCAAACCTTTAAGCATTTCATTTTCAGTCACATTCTTTGAAAACTTTTACATCTGCAGGTTCCTCCCCCTCCACGAAGCTGCCCAAAAGACGAACTACAACATTATAGAGAATTATTTCCTCCCTCCCCCCACCAAGTTTCCAGATAAAGCCTCTGACAGGGGCGACTCTTACTAAGGGATAAGGAGGCACTTTAATGGCAAGCGGCATCAACCACCTTTTCATCCTGAGCAACATCGTTGCTGTTTCACACAATTTTATTCAAACAGCTGCTACGAGCAAAGCCTGGCCAAGGCTGAATATTTTCTCCCATCTTCACCAGATGTTTATATGTTACTTCAGAGAACATTTACAATTTTAAACATGTACTTTTGACCTATTATTTTATTCTTATTTATTTTTAATTTTTTTCATTTATTTTCATTTTTTTTGCCAGTTGCTTGAATTCAGGATTCTGGGGTTTCACTGTACATAAAGATCACATAAATCATCAAAATAAATATATGCAAGTTTAGGATGATTGTCAAGGTTACAGGATTCTGTGTATCAGTCTCACAACCTGTGGGAAGAAACTATTCCCCAGCTTTATCGTC
The DNA here is from genome assembly GCF_036971445.1 of Narcine bancroftii. NCBI lineage: Eukaryota > Metazoa > Chordata > Chondrichthyes > Torpediniformes > Narcinidae > Narcine > Narcine bancroftii. The sequence goes on from NC_091470.1 coordinate 160,564,452, forward strand.
CTGATATTAATGCTCCTGTTGCTTCTTCTTCATGGTAGCAGGTTAAAAATACTGTGCACTGGACGCAAGGGGTTTTTTCCACAATTCTTTGAATCCTATTGAGAAAGCGCTCCCAGTAAATGTGGTCCATAGGGGAAAGGGAGACGCCAGTGATTCTCTCAGTTCTTTTAAAGATCCTATGTATCCACTTCCACTCTGCAGCCACCATGCCACATAATGATGCAGCCGATCAGGACCCTTTCAATTCTGGTCCTGTAAAGTGTTGTCAAAATGAGGGTCAGTAGCCTTGCCCTCCTCAACCTCCTATGGAAGTGTAGGCGCTGCCGCACCTTCCTGAGTTCAGGATAGGTCATCCCTTGTTTGTACGCCAAGAACTTTGTGTTCTCCGCTCTTTATGCGACAGAATTGTCAATACATGGTGGAGAATGGTCGATCTTCGTCCTTCTGAAGCCCACAACATCTCCTTTTCATTATCCACGTTGAGACTCGGATTGTTGTTCTTGCTCCATTTTATGAACGTTTCAACCTCCTCTCTGTAATGCAACTCATCATTGTTGATGATGAGGCCAACTATTGTATCAACCATAAATTTGATGGTTCTAATGGATCAGAATCTGACAATGCAGTTGTGAACAGCAGTGGGCTGAGTGAACAGCTCTGAGATGTACCAGTGCTCAATGCGATGGGGCTTGAGGTTTTGCTCCCAACTGTGGTCTTTCCATCAGGAAGCCAAGAATTCAGTTGCAGTGAGGCAAAGACAGTTTACCCATCAGCCCCTGAGGCATTATAATGTTAAAAGACAAGCTGAAGTCGATGTATAACAGCCTGGCATACGAGGCATCGTTCTCGAGGTGGGTCAGGCCAGAGTGGAAGGTACCTGTTAAAGATATTTTCAGCTATTCTGCATTGCTACACTCCCATGATTGATTTTACATGGTAGATCTGATTGGCTCTGGTAAAGATTAAGATGGGTCATCAGGGAGCCTAGGTCGCTTGCCACTGCCAGCACCCATAGAACTGGGTACATGAGTTGTCATGAGTTGGGTTACCAAAATCTTTCAATGAATACGAGCTCATGAGATTACTTGCTAGAGGAGAAATGCAAAATTAGTGCTCTATGTTCAAGCTGAAATTATTACAAAACAGTGTTTCGTGCTCATCTCACAGCAAAGTCGGGGTGGGGGGTGGGGGGGGAGACACAGACATTTTTCACATAAAATAATTGCAAGGAAACAAAAGTTACTTGGACCATTTGTTTCTCTGAAATCTGGATTTAAATCTGCATCTTGTTAAACTACGTTCTTTTACTGGTTAGAACAAGGGTGGCCAAACTACTGCCCCTGGGCCAACTGCAGTCTCGAACAATAAACTGAACTGCATGTACATTGCACTTTCAACACTAGATGTCACTGCCATTTTGAACAACTACTAAATTTTAATTTTTGTTGTTTAAAAAAATTTAGACATATAGCACGGTTAAAGGTCAATTCAAGTTTGTACCAAACCCAGGTCCAGTCCCGATCGCTGGCACCGTAAAGGCAGTGCGCTAACCGCTACACCAGCTGTGCCAACCCTTAGACCGACTATTGCAATGTTACTTATTGATTAAAATGTTTACCTCGCCTTTACAGTGTCAATGATCGGACCAGGATTCAAGTCTCGCGTTGTCTTTATGGAGTTCATACATTCTCCCGTGTCTGCATGGGATTTCTTCGGGTGCTCCAGTTTCCTCCCACCATTCAAAATGTACCAGGGGTGTAGGTTAATGGGGAGTAAATTGAGCGGCACAGACTCGTGGGTTGAACTGGCCTGCTATCGTGTCATATACCTAAATAAAAACAAAATTCAATTAAAAAAATTTACATCATGGTGGAAATGAAAAGGCAGAAAATAACAAGGGGGTGCTGAAAATTTCAGACCTGGTGGGAAAACGAATCCTTTTACACAGAAGCCAAAGGGAAGAGGGTTTGTTTGACTTTCAAGGAATCTGTTAACTTTATTAGCCTATCTCCAGATTTACACATTGGATCATAATCATTAAGGTGGACACTAGGGCCATGAACTGTACTCACTGAGAATTGTGGCAGAATGTTGGAGATGGCCTTGACCCTTTCTTGATCTTTTCTCCTGTTCTTATTTTTCACCCAGCTTTTTATTTTGCACTGGAAGAGCTTTATTGCATTCATTAAAATTAAATTTATGAGCAGCAGATACAGGAACGCCCACTGTAAAAGGTGAGGACATCAATTCTTTTCTTTGGTTTGGCTTCGCGGACGAAGATTTATGGAGGGGGTAAATGTCCACGTCAGCAGCAGGCTCGTTTGTGGCTGACAAGTCCGATGCGGGACAGGCAGACACGGTTGCAGCGGTTGCAAGGGAAAATTGGTTGGTTGGGGTTGGGTGTTGGGTTTTTCCTCCTTTGCCTTTTGTCAGTGAGGTGGGCTCTGCGGTCTTCTTCAAAGGAGGTTGCTGCCCGCCGAACTGTGAGGTGACAAGATGCAAGGTTTGAGGCGATATCAGCCCACTGGTGGTGGTCAATGTGGCAGGCACCAAGAGATTTCTTTAGGCAGTCCTTGTACCTTTTCTTTGGTGCACCTCTGTCACGGTGGCCAGTGGAGAGCTCGCCATATAACACGATCTTGGGAAGGCGATGGTCCTCCATTCTGGAGACGCGACCCACCCAGCGCAGCTGGATCTTCAGCAGCGTGAACTCGATGCTGTCGACCTCTGCCATCTCAAGTACTTTGACATTAGGGATGAAACTGCTCCAATGAATGTTGAGGATGGATCGGAGACAACGCTGGTGGAAGCGTTCTAGGAGCCGTAGGTGATGCCGGTAGAGGGCCCATGATTTGGAGCCGAACAGGAGTGTGGGTATGACAACGGCTCTGTTTACGCTTATCTTTGTGAGGTTTTTCAGTTGGTTGTTTTTCCAGACTCTTTTGTGTAGAGTGTTGTCTATCTCGTTGTCGATCCTTGCATCTGATGAAATGGTGCAGCCGAGATAGGTAAACTGGTTGACCGTTTTGAGTTTTGTGTGCCCGATGGAGATGTGGGGGGGCTGGTAGTCATGGTGGGGAGTTGGCTGATGGAGGACCTCAGTTTTCTTCAGGCTGACTTCCAGGCCAAACATTTTGGCAGTTTCCGCAAAACAGGACGTCAAGCGCTGAAGAGCTGGCTCTGAATGGGCAACTAAAGCGGCATCGTCTGCAAAGAGTAGTTCACAGACAAGTTTCTCTTGTGTCTTGGTGTGAACTTGCAGGCGCCTCAGATTGAAGAGAATGCCATCCGTGCGGTACCGGATGTAAACAGCGTCTTCATTGTTGAGGTCTTTCATGGCTTGGTTCAGCATCATGCTAAAGAAGATTGAAAAGTGGGTTGGTGCGAGAACACAGCCTTGCTTCACGCCATTGTTAATGGAGAAGGGTTCAGAGAGCTCATTGCTGTATCTGACCCGACCTTGTTGGTTTTCGTGCAGTTGGATAACCATGTTGAGGAACTTTGGGGGGCATCCGATGCGCTCTAGTATTTGCCAAAGCCCTTTCCTGCTCACGGTGTCGAAGGCTTTGGTGAGGTCAACAAAGGTGATGTAGAGTCCTTTGTTTTGTTCTCTGCACTTTTCTTGGAGCTGTCTGAGGGCAAAGACCATGTCAGTAGTTCCTCTGTTTGCGCGAAAGCTGCACTGTGATTCTGGGAGAATATTCTCGGCGACACTAGGTATTATTCTATTTAGGAGAATCCTAGCGAAGATTTTGCCTGCAATGGAGAGCAGCGTGATTCCCCTGTAGTTCGAGCAGTCTGATTTCCCGCCTTTGTTTTTGTACAGGGTGATGATGGTGGCATCACGAAGGTCCTGAGGCAGTTTTCCTTGGTCCCAACAAAGCTTGAAAAACTCATGCAGTTTGACATGCAGAGTTTTGCCGCCAGCCTTCCAGACCTCTGGGGGGGATTCCATCCATACCTGCTGCTTTGCCACTTTTCAGTTGTTCGATTGCCTTATATGTCTCATCCTGGGTGAGGACCTCATCCAGCTCTAGCCTTAGGGGCTGTTGAGGGAGCTGGAGCAGGGCGGAATCTTGGACTGAGTGGTTGGCACTGAAAAGAGATTGGAAGTGTTCTGACCATCGATTGAGGATGGAGATCTTGTCGCTGAGGAGGACTTTGCCGTCGGAGCTGTGCAGTGGGCTTTGGACTTGGGGTGAGGGGCCGTACACAGCCTTTAGAGCCTCGTAGAAACCCCTGAAGTCGCCAATGTCCGCGCTGAGCTGGGTTCGCTTGGCGAGGCTAGTCCACCACTCATTTTGGATCTCCTGGAGTTTGCGCTGAAGATGGCTGCATGCACGACAGAAGGCTTGTTTCTTCTCTGGGCAGGACGGCTTTGTAAGGTGAGCCTGGTGGGCAGCTCACTTCTTTGCCAGCAGCTCCTGGATTTCCTGGCTGTTTTTGTCGAACCAGTCCTTGTTTTTCCTGGAGGAGAAGCCCAGTACCTCTTCAGTGGATTGCAGTATGGTAGTCTTCAGCTGATCCCAGAGGGTTTCAGGGGACGGGTCCGTGAGGCGGATTGCATCGTCGAGCTTTGCTTTGTGGTTTGCCTGGAAGTTTCCTCTCACTTCGTCTGACTGCAGGTTTCCAACATTGAACCTCTTTCTGGGGGCTTTACTGTTCCTGGGCTTTGGCTTGAAGTGAAGGTTGAGCTTGCAGCGAACCAGCCGGTGGTCAGTGGTCAATAGGTGAGGACATCAATAAACTACTGTTAAACTGTTCAGTAGTTATTTTGATAGAAAATGAAGTTTTGATGGCCTGGTCTAAAAACACTTTTTCTTGCAGTGCAACTGGTTGAAAACTGTTTGGCCTGTGACTCCTTATATTTTTCTTTATGTTGCCCACAACCAAAAAAGTTTGGCCACCCCTGGGTTAGAAGTTCCCCAAAGTTTTTTATACAATAGGAGACAACATGGAGAGCATCCCCAAAGTTTGAGTTGTCCACAATAATGAAGAGAGACTTGGGAGAGACCTTCCATCCTCAACGAACAGGCTCCAGGAAGCTTTTCAAAGCAAGTTCCAGGTCAGAGGGATTGTAACAAAAATTCCAAAAGGATGTTGATGAGAGAGGAATTGAATGGAAATACACAATCTGCTTCAGATGGATGACGGGTCCAATGCCAGAAAAGATCCCTTGGATGATGCGCCAGAAGTCAAGATCCCAGTAACAAGTCAGCATGGTCAGAAAAGGAAATAAATTTTTCAGAGCTAAAATTGATTTATCATTGGACCAGCTAAAAATACATAGCGGGTGAGATCTTTGATTTAGTTTAGGCTGTTACATGAAAGTCTGCAGATGCGGTGATTGTAGTAAAAATGAACAGAGATGCTGGAGGAGATCGGCCAGTCTCGCAGCGTCCACAGGAGGTAAAGATATATTGCTGACGTTTCAGGTCTGAGCCCTTCTTTAAGGAAGGCATCAGAAATAAAGATAAAGCTGGCTGGTGGAGGAATCCAGGCCAACAAAAGATGCTAATTGGATATGATAGAAGGAAAGGTGAGAATTGATTCTGCCTTTATGAAAGGAGACAGAGGGAAAAGGGGGTGGGAAGAGAGAGCGAGAGAGCGAGAGAGCGAGAGAGCGAGAGAGCGAGAGAGCGAGAGAGCGAGAGAGCGAGAGAGCGAGAGAGCGAGAGAGCGAGAGAGCGAGAGAGCGAGAGAGCGAGAGAGCGAGAGAGCGAGAGAGCGAGAGAGCGAGAGAGCGAGAGAGCGAGAGAGCGAGAGAGCGAGAGAGCGAGAGAGCGAGAGAGCGAGAGAGCGAGAGAGCGAGAGAGCGAGAGAGCGAGAGAGCGAGAGAGCGAGAGAGCGAGAGCTGGGAGAAAGGTAATGGTGTGGGAGAAAGGTAATGGGGGAAGAAAAAGGGTGGTGGTTAACAGAAGCCGGAGAAGTAGATGTCAATGCCATATGGTTGAAGGGAGCTCAGATGGAAGATGTGGGTGGTCTCAGTCTGGCAGTGCATGAGACCATGGACAGACAATGTCAGCAAGGGAATAGGATGGGGAATTGAAATGGGCGGCCACTGGGCCATTGACGTTTACACTGATGCTGTAAAACTGAGCAAAAAAACCACTGGGGATCGGACAACAGCTTTCACGTCACATGTTTCAAGACTGATGATGGTGGTAATCACTTGGCAAAATAATTATTTTTAAGCTATTGCAGAAATTCCAAACGACAAGAGGGTAAATGGACGACAACAAATCCAATTAATTACAGAAGATTTTAAGCAGTAGAGACAGTAGAATTAACATTGTGGATTCACAGTACAGGCAGGAACTGCATCAATGTTTATAACTGAAGACAAGAAAATAGGAAGAGGAATAAATTGCATTTGGACTGTCTTCTCCCTTTGAGGTGGTGGTAGTGACAAATGACAATGTTAACTGATGGGAAAGACCAGCCCTTTTTCACCTTGACCCTTCACATTCACTCACCGGGTTGCTGTCAACAGCCGGGATTGCAGCTGGCTTGCCCCTCCCTGGGTCAGAGGCATTCATCACCTGCTTCCTCAGGTACAATCAGCTAGCCACCCCAGTGCAGCAATCGGACTGTCAACGCTCTGACCTGCGGCCACCCCAGTTCAGCTACCAAACTGCAAATAGTCTGAACTGCAGTTGCCCCAGTGCAGCAATTGAACCGTGAAAGCTCTGAGCTTTGAGGACACGTATTGCACTTTGAACCACAAACAGCACAGATGGCTTAATCATACATGGCTTTTAACAAGTTGATTGTTCTACAATCTAAATACGTTAAATCTAACCAATTAGAAATGCAGATGACAAATCTATTGGGATTGCACTAAACCAGTTTATCCACCAAGAAATATTTTACCTCAGAAAATGTGGTTCAGCTGTAACAGGACAGCCAACCAATCAGATGAGAGCCTGGCATCTTCTCACGCGAGAGAGATTGAAAACTATTCTTGCCAATGGCTCTTCATGAATATATGATGATTATGTAAGAGGACGATCAGGTTCTTAGATTTCTCTGCTGACATTTCTCCCCCCCCGCCCCCACCTACCGGGAAACGTGGTTGTACACGTACAGTCAGATGATAACAAACTTGAATTTATATATATTTTACAAATAAAAGAAGAAAGTGTTTTCATCATTATCAGAACTGCATCACTGGCCTACACTGAACCATACACCCAACATGATATCCGATGAAGTGGTGTGAACACCTCGGCGATCTGGTGAGGGAAGAAAACAGGCAAAGCTTCTGGTCCTGATGACTACTTGGGCTGCACGGTTGGCTTTCAGCGCCAGTGACCAGGATTTGAATCCCGCACCGTCTGTAAGGAGTTTGTACGTTCTCCTCGCGTCTGTGTGGGTTTTCCCTGAGAGCTCTGGTTTCCTCCCACTGTTCAAAATATACCAGGGGTTTAGGTTAATTGGGTGTAAATTAGGCAGCATGACTCATGGGCTGAAATGGACTGTTAGTGTGCTGTATGTCTAAATTTAAAATTAAATTTTACACCTGGTGCACCAGCACATGGTGACAGGATCAAGTTTAACCATAGTACTTGTACAGTTCAGGAGCCCACCAGCCCTCATTGCCATGGGTCACTAAATGAAGAATACCACATGGGTGTCAGAGGGTGTCTGGAACCCCCGGAATTATTCTCCAGCCTTCTCCAGAGAAGGGCAAGTAAGAGGAAGAAACAAAGCGAGTGATTGAGTAATTAAGCAGTCAGTTGCTTGAAATATTGTAAACTTTCTTGGGTCTAAAACTGTAAACTTCCCGATAGGACATGAATCAAACTATAGTTTCTTGGGGAGGAAAATCTGACTAATCCCACAAAATAGATTTGAGCCAAGAACACAAAAGGGCAGGAGAAACTCAGCAGGTCCTACAGCATCCAGAGGAAGCAAAGATATCTAACCAATGTTTCAGCAGGTCCTACAGCATCCAGAGGAAGCAAAGATATCTAACCAATGTTTCAGCAGGTCCTAAAGCATCCAGAGGAAGCAAAGATATCTAACCAATGTTTCAGCAGGTCCTACAGCATCCAGAGGAAGCAAAGATATCTAACCAATGTTTCAGCAGGTCCTAAAGCATCCAGAGGAAGCAAAGATATCTAACCAATGTTTTAGCAGGTCCTAAAGCATCCAGAGGAAGCAAAGATATCTAACCAATGTTTCAGCAGGTCCTACAGCATCCAGAGGAAGCAAAGATATCTAACCAATGTTTCAGCAGGTCCTACAGCATCCAGTGGAAGCAAAGATATCTAACCAACATTTCAGCAGGTCCTACAGCATCCAGAGGAAGCAAAGATATCTAACCAATGTTTCAGCAGGTCCGACAGCATCCAGAGGAAGCAAAGATATCTAACCAATGTTTCAGCAGGTCCTACAGCATCCAGAGGAAGCAAAGATATCTAACCAATGTTTCAGCAGGTCCTAAAGCATCCAGAGGAAGCAAAGATATCTAACCAATGTTTCAGCAGGTCCTACAGCATCCAGAGGAAGCAAAGATATCTAACCAATGTTTCAGCAGGTCCTAAAGCATCCAGAGGAAGCAAAGATATCTAACCAATGTTTTAGCAGGTCCTAAAGCATCCAGAGGAAGCAAAGATATCTAACCAATGTTTCAGCAGGTCCTACAGCATCCAGAGGAAGCAAAGATATCTAACCAATGTTTCAGCAGGTCCTACAGCATCCAGAGGAAGCAAAGATATCTAACCAATGTTTCAGCAGGTCCTAAAGCATCCAGAGGAAGCAAAGATATCTAACCAATGTTTCAGCAGGTCCTACAGCATCCAGAGGAAGCAAAGATATCTAACCAATGTTTCAGCAGGTCCTAAAGCATCCAGAGGAAGCAAAGATATCTAACCAATGTTTTAGCAGGTCCTAAAGCATCCAGAGGAAGCAAAGATATCTAACCAATGTTTCAGCAGGTCCTACAGCATCCAGAGGAAGCAAAGATATCTAACCAATGTTTCAGCAGGTCCTACAGCATCCAGTGGAAGCAAAGATATCTAACCAACATTTCAGCAGGTCCTACAGCATCCAGAGGAAGCAAAGATATCTAACCAATGTTTCAGCAGGTCCGACAGCATCCAGAGGAGGCAAAGATATCTAACCAATGTTTCAGCAGGTCCTAAAGCATCCAGAGGAAGCAAAGATATCTAACCAACATTTCAGCAGGTCCTACAGCATCCAGAGGAAGCAAAGATATCTAACCAATGTTTCAGCAGGTCCTACAGCATCCAGAGGAAACAAAGATATCTAACCAATGTTTCAGGCCTGAGTCCTTTTTTCAAAATTCTACCTTGGTGAAGCAATCAGGCTTGAAACGTTGGTCATGTATCTTTGCCTCCTCTGGCCACTGAGGGCCTGCTGGGTTCCTCCAGTGCTTCTATGTGCGTACAATCACTTGCTTGTTCTGCAGAATTGTGCCGGTCCGGTGGAAGAGTCCAGAACATCACTAAAACAGGGGTCAGAGTACCAACCATGAGATGAACTGCCCACAGAGAAGGAGGTGGGCTGGATGGATGGGGGGGGGAGGTGGGGGGAAGAGAAATTTGTTGCTGAAAACTCAAGTTAAAACAAACCACATTTATAAATGAGCTGGCTTTTGATATTGCCTTCTAATGACTTCTAATGACCTCACTGCTCATTGAAGCTCTAGAGAGTTAGAATTTCACTACCTAATCAATTTTTTTTTAGAAACTGATAGTACAGATTTTATCACCAATGTGTATATGTACAGATGGTAGTGTAGGATGATTGTGATTGGCTGAGAGTGTAGCCACGCCTACTGGCAGTTCTTAAAGGGTCGCTCCGAGCCAGACCAGGTCATTCTGGACTGGTCGACCTACATGTGATAGGCTCCAGTCTTTTAGTTAATAAAAGCCTTGGTTTGGATCAACAAGCCTTTGATTCTTTCGACGCACTCTACAGAAACTTTTGCCTCAAGGAGTTTATTGTTCTGCCATGGTAAACAAACACGGCCCACAAGCCCAAAATGGACTCTTTAAGTCTGTCATATTAGTGTAAACATTACTGGAAGCAGAAGATTTATTGTCGCGCCTCCTGGTATCTTCACCAGGACAGCGACTGCCTGATGTGAGCAGAGGTCACTCAGTCAAAGCTTCATTGTTGCTCTGTTGAGACCAGCAAACACTAAAGCAGGTTCCTTATTAAAATACAAATGCTCATAAAGGCAGAGGACAGGAGTTTCAATACAAATTGTGAACCAGGGCAGGCATCCCGTCTGACTTAGTCCAGTCTTGAACAAAGTGAAGCCTCATCTCTCTGCCAGGGAAAGACAATGCGACTTGTAACAATAGGAAGAGCACAAGATTAAATACCTGCCATTAGTTGGGAGATCACAAGCCAGCATCTGCTGAAAGCACCATCAAGGGGGTGATCCTGTTATTTTGTCCCGACAGAAAAAGGACACACAGCCCCATCCCATTCTGTGCACAAGAACCACCCCGCTCCTTCTCCCCCGGCTCATCAGGCAACACAGGAAGTTTAAACCACCTCCTTTGTTACTGTGCAGTCGATTTAACTCTTTCACCACCACCCTGACATCATGAAACTTGGCACTTGATTTGCTCAACCTCAATTTGGAAAATAATTCAGAGGACAGTCCCCAGCACAAATTTACAAGAAGGGGTAAAGTGATATTTCAGGCGATGGAAAGCGAACAGAGATTGGCCCAGACATTGATGGGCTGCAGACTTTAGAGCTTCCCTCTGCTTTATTCCCACAATCAATTTTCCCATTAAATAAACATTCCCTCCCCCCCCCCCCCCCCCCACCAACAGACATTTCTGGGTCAATTTAATCTGGGACTTTCCAGTGCAATCCTCATTTCAAAGGCACAACGATTGATGCTCTCCCTTGCATGCTGGTCCCAGGTGCAACCATAGTTGATAATTCTGGAAATCAATGAAGCTTTTACTGGGAATACTGGACTGGAACTCCATTGAAAGAGCCCCATTGTTTGTCAACAGCATCCTTTAGAATGTTCCATCATTCATAGAACAGAATCGAACCTGCCATGGAATCTGATTGTCCGATAACCCAATTGGCCCCAGTTTGAACCCACCCCATCTGTAATCACCAATTCCCCCTCCCCCCATCCCCACCCACATGCACGTGTGCGCGCACACACACAGGTTCATGAACTGGATGAGGTAGTGTTCCTCAGGCTTCACGCCTCAGACCATTGGTGCTCCATGGGTTCGCCACAGGAGATCTACGGAGGCATGAAGAGACATTACTGTGATAGACAGGCAATATGTAAAACAAGGGCGGAAATTTGACAACAAAAAATTCTCAAAAAACTTCCGCACCAAAAACCAAAGTCTTGTCAGTGGTTGCAGGAGGAGCAGGACTTGGAAGCTCAATGTTCTGATAGAAATGTGGGGGGGGGGGGCGGGTGGAGATGGTGGAAAGTGGCATTCCTTGTCAGGGAAAATATCACAGCTGTGCTCAGGCAAGTCAGAACAGACGGCTCATCAACTGAGGCTAGATGGGTGGAGCTGAAGACTGGGAAAGGTATTATAGACTGTCTAATATTCAATCAGAATTGGAGGAGCAGTTCTGTCAAGAGATAGCAGGAAGCTGCAGGAAACACAAGGTTGTGATAGTGGGAGATTTTCACTTTCCACATATTGACTGGGACTCCATACTGTAAAAGGGTTGGATGGCTTGGAGTTTATCAAATGTGTTCAAGAATATTTTCTAAACCAATATATAGAGGTACCCACTAAGGAGAATGCAATACTGGATCTTCTATTAGGGAACGAGACAGGACAGGAGACAGAAGTATGTGTAGGTTTAAAATTTTGGTCCAGTGATCATAATACCATTAGTTTCAAGTTAATTATGGAGAAGGATAGGTCTGGGCCTTGGGTTGAGATTCTAAATTAGAGAAAGGCCAATTTTGAGGAAATGAGAAAGGATCTGGAACGCGTGGATTGGGATGTTGTTTTTAGGGAAAGAAGCACAGGGTAAGTGGAAGACCTTCAAAGGTGAAAGTTTGAGAGTGCAAAGTTTGTATGTTCCTGTCAGGATGAAAGGCAAGGTTAGAAGGCATAGGGAACCTGTGGTGGTACACCACCGGCCTACTGCTGGGGGAAACCTCTGTGCAGGAGTGTAAGGGGACAGGACAAAACCTGGCCGACTGCCAATCAGTCGGCCTGAATGGATCAAGCCACACGCAGTTGGGTGTCAATCACCCTCTGGGATATAAGCCTGCGCTGGCCTCCCGAGGTCTCACACAGAGTTGCTGCAGCTCCAGGCAGCCTGGCTCTGTGGAAATCTTTGTGGATTAAAGCTGGTTGTACAGTCTTTATCTTTGTGTGTGTCTAATTCTGTCTAACAGCGCACCACAGAACCTTGGTTTTCAAGGATAGTGGGAATCTGATTTGGAAGAAGAGAGGTGCATAGCAGGTATAGGCAACGTGGAGCAAACGAGGTAGTTGAGGAGTATAAAAATGCAAGAAAAGCATCAAGAAATAAATCAGGAAGCTAAAAGACAAGGTTTCTTTGGCAGACAATGTGAAGGAAAATCCTAAGGGTTTCTACAGGTATGGAAAGGGATAGAAAGGGACAAAATTGGTCTTGAAGATCAGAATGGATGGCTTTGTTTGGAGCCAAAAGAGATGGGGGAGGTCTTGAATGTTTTTATTTTGTTCATCAGTATGCACTCAAGAAATGGGCACAGAGTTGTGTGAGGCAAGAAAATCAAACAGTGAGGTCATGGAACCTGTACAGATTAAAGAGGAAGGAGTGCTTGGTGTCTTAAAGCAAACAAGGGTGGATAAATCACCAGGGCCTGACAAGATAATCCCTCAGATCTTGAGGGAGGCTAGGACAGAAATTACAGGGGATCGGGCAGAAATATTTAAAATGTCCTTAGCCACGGGTATGCTGCTGAAGGTCCATCATTTAAAAAATGCTCCAGAATTATAGGCCGTTGTGTCTGACATCAGTCATAGGTAAACTATTGGAAGATATTCTAAGAGATCAGATATACAATAATTTGGATATCCAGGAAGTGATTAAATGCAGTCAACATGGCTTTGTATGAGGTAAGTTGTGCTTAGCCAATCTTGTAGTTTTGAGGTTACCAGGAAAATTGATGAAGGAAAGGCTGTGGATGTTTTCTACATGAACTTCAGTAAGGCCTTTGACAAGGTCCCACATGGGGGTTAGTCAGGAATGTTCAGACGCTAGGTATTCACGGTGAAATAGTGAACAGGATTCGACAATGGCTGGACAGGAGAAACCAGAGAGTAATGGCGGATGATTGGTTCTCAGACTGGAGGCTTGTGATGTACTTCAGGGATCGGTGCTGGGACCATTGTTGTTTGTCATCTTCAATGATCTGGATGATAATGTGGTAAATTGGGATTGAAGGTGCTGTGGACAGAAAAGAAGGATCTCAAAGCTTGCAGAGCAATCTGGAGCAGCTGGAAAAATAGGCTGAACAATGGCTAGTGGAATTGAATGTGGACAAGTGTGAAGTGTTGCATTTTTGGAAGGACAACCCAATAAAGCTCATACACGGTGAATGGATGGGCACTGAGGAGTGCAGTAGAACAAAGGATCTGGGAATACAGATATATAATTCCCTGAAAGTGGCATCACAGGTGGACAGCATTGTAAAAAGAGCTTTTGGTATATTGGCCTTCATAAATCAAAGTTGCCCATTCAGAGCCAGCTCTTCAGCGCTTGACGTCCTGCTTTGCGGAAACTGCCAAAATGTTTGGCCTGGAAGTCAGCCTGAAGAAAACTGAGGTCCTCCATCAGCCAGCTCCTCACCATGACTACCAGCCCCCCCACATCTCCATCGGGCAACAAAACTCAAAACGGTCAACCAGTTTACCTATCTCGGCTGCACCATTTCATCAGATGCAAGGATCGACAATGAGATAGACAACAGACTCGCCAAGGCAAATAGCGCCTTTGGAAGACTACACAAAAGAGTCTGGAAAAACAACCAACTGAAAAACCTCACAAAGATAAGCGTATACAGAGCCGTTGTCATACCCACACTCCTGTTCGGCTCCGAATCATGGGTCCTCTACCGGCATCACCTACGGCTCCTAGAACGCTTCCACCAGCGTTGTCTCCGCTCCATCCTCAACATCCATTGGAGCGCTTTCATCCCTAACGTCGAAGTACTCGAGATGGCAGAGGTCGACAGCATCGAGTCCACGCTGCTGAAGATCCAGCTGCGCTGGATGGGTCACGTCTCCAGAATGGAGGACCATCGCCTTCCCAAGATCGTGTTATATGGCGAGCTCTCCACTGGCCACCGTGACAGAGGTGCACCAAAGAAAAGGTACAAGGACTGCCTAAAGAAATCTCTTGGTGCCTGCCACATTGACCACCGCCAGTGAGCTGATAACGCCTCAAACCGTGCATCTTGGCGCCTCACAGTTTGGCGGGCAGCAACCTCCTTTGAAGAAGACCGCAGAGCCCACCTCACTGACAAAAGGCAAAGGAGGAAAAACCCAACACCCAACCCCAACCAACCAATTTTCCCCTGTAGCCGGTGCAACCGTGTCTGCCTGTCCCGCATCGGACTGTCAGCCACAAACGAGCCTGCTGCTGACGTGGACTTTTACCCCCTCCATAAATCTTCGTCCGCGAAGCCAAGCCAAAGAGAATAAGACATTGGTGAGCCCAAATTTGGAGTATTGTGTGGAGCTTTGATCATCTAACATCAGAAAAGATTATCAATAAGATAGAAAGAGTGCAGAAAAGATTTACTAGGACGTTGCTCAGACTCTAGGAACTGAGTTACAGGTAAAGGATAAATAGGTTAGGACTTTATTCCCTGGAGTGTAGAAGAATGAGGGGATATTTAAAATGATGTAGATAGGCTTTTTCCTGAGGGTACGTGGGATACAAAGCAGAGGACATGGGCTAAGGGTAAAAGGAGAAAGTTTTGGGGCAACATGAGCAGGAACTTCTTCACACAGAGAGTGGTGGGAATGTGGAACATGCTGCCAGCTGAAGTGGTGAATGTGGACTCAATTTTAACATTTAAGAATAATGTGGACAGTACATGGATGAGAAAGGTATGGAGGGCTATGGACTGGGTGCAGGTCAGTGGAACTAGGCAAAAAAAAAGGTGCAGCACAGACTAGAAGGGCAGAAAGGGCCTGTTTCTGTGCTGTAATGTTCTATGGTCCGGTTGAGACCCATTAACGAATGTGAGGTCATCTACTTTGGCAGAAGAATAGAAAAGCTGAGTATTATTTAAATGGTGATAGATTGGGGAAAAGTTGTTGTTCAAAGGGACTTGCGTATCCTTGAACACCTGCACACTCCTGTATTGCGTTAGTAACTGGTGTACAAACAGTAGGCTGGCAGTAAAAAACACAGAAATGCTGGAGGAACTCAGCGTCCATAGGAGGTAAAGATCTGTTACCGACGTTTTGGGCCAGAGTTTAAAAAAAGCCAGACAGGCATCTTTTTTCAAAGTCTGGGAAAAGGGAAGAATGAGAAGGTGTGGAGTACAGGCCTGCAAACAAAAGGTGTCATTTGGATAAGAGGAGAGAATCAATTGGGGGGGGAGGGGTCATTTTTTTTGCTCTGTGAAAGGAGAGAGAGAAAGCATGAACTAGAGGAAAGGAGTCATGGGGAAAGAAGGGGAGATCTAACAGAAACCAGAGAAGTCGATGTTATACCATCTGGTTTGAGGGTGCCCATCTTCAATGAGTGGAAATTCTTCAAAGGCTGAATGGTCTTCTCCTGCACCTATTTTCTATGCACTATGTTCTCCAGCACTGATGCAGAGTTCTTCCAGCAGATTGCTTCTTTGCTATAGATTCCAGCATCTACTGTCTTCGGTGTTATTCGCTAACCATTCCACAATGCACAAAGCCACATCCAAAATAGCCTTCTCCCCAGATGATTCCTCAACATAACAAAATAATCATGAATCCATTCCACAAATTCATCCTCCAATCATTTTGGCCAATTTGACTTATGCAGCCAGTAAGTAGATCAAACTCTTTCACAATTACGCTATCACACAGTTACATGCTCAACTAATGCATGTACAGTAAATCCCCTTCCCCCCACAATTATCTGGAATTCAAGCAACCAGCAAAAAAAAATTGTAGAAAATAAAATCGGTAAAAATAGACAGAAGTTTAAAATTGGCATGCCTCACCATTAGTTGACCAATCACACAACATGCATTCTCAAGCAACTGGAGAATTTACTTATCTGGCATCTACCATAGGTGCCAGATACTATGGGTTTATATAATTCTTTACCCTAAGGGAAAGGAAATCTGAAATCTTGGCCCTTCAGGTTCATGTTTGGTGGTGTGGCATTGAGAGGAGGTTGGCAGTAGATGACATCAACAAAAAATTTCACAACTAATATAAATATTCTTTTTTGGTAAAAACCAAGACTGTTGGGAGGTAGGGTAGAATGTTGAGGAGCAGAATAGTCTCTTTCTTGTGTTCGCAACTGCAGTCAGGAATGCTGTATTTTCACATAACAACAGCAGCACAAAGTGAACGATTCCCACCAGGGATTTCGTGAGTCGGGCTCAAAAATGGAACTGGATAAATATGTGAAAGGTAAGAAGGGGCAGCAGAGAGAGGGCAAGAGGGGACTCCTTGGGAAGTAGAAGTGTTAGTGTGCCTTCTTCACAGTTTCCTTGATGCTCCAGGTGAGGTCTTCTGAAAAATGGACTCCCAGCATCTTGAAGATTCTAATCCTCTCCATCTCATCAATGTGGACAGGTGTGTGGTCTCTTGGCACCTGCTTCCTAAAATCAGCAATAAGCCCTAAGGTCTTGGTGACATTGAGAGCTAGAATGTCATTCTGTCACGCCCAAACAGATTCTCAAACTTCATTCTGTCACACCATATCCAGATGATCTTTCCATTCAATGTTGCAGGAATAAATCCATACTAGATGTTGACTACAAATCACAAGGCTTCACATTATAACATCAACTAGGCCCAATCTTAGTTAGGGAAGTATGAAAAGTAGACAAGGACACACACTATTTTGCCACCCTTTTACATCATATGTGGATAATTTCTCCATGCTCCCCTTTGGCTCATAGCGGTCTTGATTCCCTTGAACCTAAACGAGGTCATGGTTTCCATACTCTCTTTAAACCAACCAGGCTTCCTTTGAACGTACTAGGATAGCTGGAAAAGTTACGTGACCAAGCATCTTCTTTGTTTTGGGGTTGGGTTCATTGTAGAGCGGAAACTCCGCTAGGAGCAGCATCTAATTCCCAAGCACGCCAGATCTTTTGTTGTCCTACTGCAATAACCTTACTCGAAATTTAAAAAAAAGGGCAGAAATTTCTGCTTGTGCAATTGCTCCATTCAACAATGCTCTTCAGCAGTTCCTTCACACTGTCACAATTCGACTGGCTCACAAAGCAAGATCAATTCGAAATGGAAACCAAGGTCTGGTTTCAAATCTCGAGGTCAGCAGCTGATATGAATTAAACCAAGCAACCTGGCATCCGAGCAAGTTTAATGCTAAGGGTAACCGATTCAATCAAAGCTCTCAGGAGGAAATTTAATAAAGTAGTTGTGGCCTTTGGGAGAAATTAATGAATGGACTCAACTCAAGAGTCTGTATTGGCTTGAATGGCTGAATAGCTTCCTTCCAGTGCTTTTTTGGAGTACCATCACATTTTATTGAACAGCTCTGAAAATTCTCTTTTCAAAAGAATTCTCTTTCTGGCCCATCCTCAATGAGTGGAAAGTCTTCAAAGAAAACATCCCTTCCTTAACTCTGCTTCTGGTTTTCCCTTTGCATTCTGCTACACTTTTGTCTACAGCACCTGACTTAAGCCAAGGGAGGAGGAATTGATCCAACTTCATTGAACCTCGAGGGGGGGCTGCTGATATGCATTGGAACAAACTCATTTTAGCTCAGGGTTGCTTGGAATTTTTCTGATCATCCGTCGTCATGGGTGTGCAAAGTCGTGAACCCAAATCGCCTCACAAAAGCCACTCAATACAACTTTAGGTCTTTTGAAGATCAAGATATTTGAATGCTTGTGGGAGAACAGCAATGAAGACATGCCAAATTATGACTGAACAGGTAGGTGAAGGCACCCTTTGAATTTTGGAACATTGATGAAAGGCGCTGAGGTGAAGAGGTCGAGAGCTGCGTTACGGCGCCACAGCGAGTTCATTCACGAAATGCATCAAAAGTGAGAGGAGAGAATGAATATACTTTCAGCTAAACCCTAAAGCTGGAGACGCTATGATTGGAGTTAAAAACACACAGAGATGCTGGAGGAACTCAGCCAATCTCGCAGCATCCATAGAAGGCAATGGTACCTTCCTGACGATTCGGGCCTGAGCCCTTCTTCCTCCTTCTTTGCTCATTCCTTGAAGAAGGGCTCAAGGCTGAAATGTTAGTAATGCATCTTCACCTCCAATGGACACTGCGAGATGAGCATTTCTGTATGTCTGTTTTTAAAAAAACACAAAAGAGGTTGTGCTCTCGAGGCAAAACTGGAGAAAATGGCAAAATTTGTGAAATGAGATGATGCAAAGATTTTAAATTTAAAATCTAGAATTTTAAGGTGAAGGTGTAAAGTCAGAGCCATCACATGGGGGTGAAAGACCCTGAGAACACGGCTTGAGAATAAACATTGAGGATAGGTGAATGGGAAAACAGATGGAAGATGTGCAAGTTGATATGTTTTGTGGATAGAATGATGAGCGTTAATGTAATTGGACGATTTTTAAAAAGGAACAGTTTTAGAAAT
Organism: Narcine bancroftii; assembly: GCF_036971445.1. NCBI lineage: Eukaryota > Metazoa > Chordata > Chondrichthyes > Torpediniformes > Narcinidae > Narcine > Narcine bancroftii. The sequence goes on from NC_091470.1 coordinate 160,583,233, forward strand.
GGAAAGGGGTGGGGGCTGAGAGAAGTGCTGGTAAAGGAAGATTGAAGTGTCTGTGATCATAAACCTCAAGTTAAATTTCTTTGTCATGAAAAGGCCTAGTACAGCGAAAAAGGTTCTTCTGCAAATAGACCAACATTTATTCCCAATATTATCCCCAAAATTTATTCTGCCATGAGAAGAGCATAATTGACAGTATGAGATGGAGTTCAATTGGTACCAAGCAAGCCCAGTATGATAGTGAAGTTAATGCTGCCAGCATGCATAGCAATAAACTAGCTTTGCATAACACTTTTCTGGAGCCCCGTTACATTTATTGAACAATTCCTAAAACTCTCTTTGCAAAACAACTCTCTTGCATGCAGTCAACTGGGCTTTGTAGAAAGAGACAAATTTCACAGAGCTTCTATAAAACACCCTCTCACACAAGTACAATATTGCACCATGGAGAGGGAGTGATGGTGCAAAGGAAAGTGCATAAACTTTTGGTAGAATGATCTTAGAGGAAAGTTTTGGCTACCTTGATAGATCAGCAAATCTGACGGTGTTCTGGTAGGTTGAGAGTTGACTTGGAAGAAGCGTTCAGAGTTATCAAGACTCTTGACAAGGTGAATGAAGCTTTCATTGAGGGACGGGTTGGGAACCAGATTATTTCAGATTGAGAGTGAGTCAAAATGATCGAGAATAAACTTCCACATGAAGTAAACATAATTTCAGTGTCCACAAAGGGTAACCGATTCAATCAAAGCTCTCAGGAGGAAATTTAATAAAGTAGTTGTGGCCTTTGGGAGAAATTAATGAATGGACTCAACTCAAGAGTCTGTATTGGCTTGAATGGCTGAATAGCTTCCTTCCATTGTACAGCTCAATAGAATGTTAACAATTCCACACCGGTTTGGATGCACCCAGGAGACTATTGGATGGCAGTAGACACTTGGGGAAAACCCACTAGAAAAGGCAATCTCCAATAAAACCATCATCTTCTCAGGACAGCAATCCTCTCAATCCAGTTAATGAACATGAATGAAATAACTCCTGGTTACAATTGGAAGTTCAAATGAAATTCAAAATTCTTATCTCTAAGCTAGGGCAGATGGCTATTTCTAGAAAGATACCAAAATATTATAGCACACAGGATTGTTTAGAATCCAAGCAGGGAGTACAGTGAACAGTTTCAGTCTTCATCCCAAAGGACCAATATTGTAGTTTGAGGGTTTGTGACGTTCATTTGAATATTGTGAGTAGGAAATTATTTAATGAAGGTAGGGAATCGGGATAGGTTGGCCTTGACTCACTGGGGTTGGGAAGTATAAAAGATACTATGTAATCAATCATCTCCTATTTTTGATCCCAAAGTCTGGTATTTTTCATATATCACATGAAAAAAAAATCAACCCCCTCTCTATTTTTGGCCCAGTCTGCCTGTCCACTGGAGCTCCCAACGCCTCGACCGCAGTCTCTTGCCTAGACCTCGGTCACCTTCCCATCTGAGCTCCAAACCCCTCGAACGCAGACATACCACCCGGGTCCCGGCTATTTGCCTGTCCGTGCTCCTGAGGTACTGACGTGGTCCTGGCCGGCTGCCTGCACATTTGAGTTCCTGAAGCCCCAAACGATGCAGACACTCACTTCAGTCTAAAGTAGAGTGTGTGTGTGTAATAGTCAACTAAACAACTTTTACCCTAAAAATTGGTTCAGAAAATTTGATTATTACATGCAGCACAACTTATGTTAGAGTCACAGGTAGATAGCGTTTTGTAAAGAGAGCTTTTGGCATTTTGGCCTTCATAAATCAAAGTATTGAATATAGTTGGGCACAGACCAGAAGTGCTGAAAGGCCTGGTTTCTGTTGCACTAATGTTCTATGCTTCTATGGTTCTAAACAAAATGCTTTGAAATGTTGAGACGAAGTATCAGCAAGTCTTCTATACAATCTGTCAAAAGATTCCAATTATTGGCAAGTCATGACACCACTGCGAGAGGCTCAATTGCGGCTGTTGGGTTAGTGAAAGTGTGATATTTCTGACAGGACACAGAAACAAACTGAAATCTACTTAAACGTTGCATTACAGAAGATGAGACTTTATGACCAAGACAATGGGAAAAAAACTTACAGTACCAGATTATTTTTCCAGCAAAGGTAGCAACAAATGCCCACAAAATCAATTCTTTAAATGTGATAAAACAAATTCACACCACTAATAATTGCCATTAGCCTGCCAGTTTAACATAGAATGTTTGTGAAATCACTCCAGTGAGAAATATGATATTTACTGTTATTTCTGTTGAATAACTAGCAGAAGTGTTAGGTCACTGGGCGTCTCATAATGGCTTCTCCATTCAAAACAATCTTCTCTGTGAACTGTTCTCCATCATACACCTTCATAAAAACCTCAAGTGACTGAGCTCCGGAGCCCAAATTTCTTGATTCAAGGGGTGAGGAAATTCCTCACCTTCTCCAGGGTTGTAGGCGCCCTAGTCAGAAGATCTACCCTATCAACCACACCCCTCAACAGAGCACTTTATATATATTTGCCAAGTCTCATTCTCCTAAACCACACAGAATTTCACTCACTCAAGTTAACCATCATTGCACCCCATTTAAATGGCATTTTTAACCAAGAAAGCCAGCTCTGCTCAATGAACCATCTAAAGCCAGATGGCAACAAGATTTCTCCATCTTGCACTTTGCTCCCCAAATTGCTAATTTAATTGGACAAAACGCTTTAATCCCCCTGAAAACAATGATTACCTCTCACGTTTAATATGCTGCCTTCCTATCTTCCTAACGCATGTCACTGACAATTCCTTACATTCTTCTACAAGTAACTGAAACTTCCTCACTCACCCAGTCCACCATGCAAATATTTTTCATTCCCGTACCATGGACAAAGACGAAACAAAAATCATGTACTGAAAAATCTTCCTCTGAGAATCACGCACTCACCAACAAGTTAAATACGGGTCTAAGTTAACAGTAATGACGTCAACAATTTCAGCTCACAGCTGAACAGTGAAGGGGGAAGCACATCACACACTGACCAAGTGACTTATTTCCTACAACACCAACATTTTCTTCTGCAGAAGTCTGGTATTACACTTCAATTTCTCCCAAATTAGTTTTACTATGATATTCAAACTTGAACACCTCTCATATTTGAAACTCGGTCAATAGTTTTAGAATCAGTAATTTCAGTGAATCTACAGTATTCATTCTTCACAATTATTTGTCTAAATCACCTCTCTGCCAACTGACGATTTAAACTCAAAAGGGGACTTTTCCCATCCTTTTGAGTATGTGGAAAAGGACCCTTTTGATTTTAAAATACAAGGAGATGATTTTTAAAAATAGATTACATAATTATTTCCAATCTTTAAAAAACAAAATAGCAAATATATGGTTGACACGACTGGATCTCATAACAAATCTGAACATTCTACGCCCTCCTGCAACGTACTCTTGCCATTCCCTTCACTCCAGCAGCAGGTTGTCTTCCCAATCACCTGTAACTTATGAACCACCTTCCCAATATCTATTATTATTTAATATTTATTCTCTGAAAGCAGTCAATATTAGCTCCTCACCAACTCATTAACTGGTGTGGGCTGGCTGCAGGATGAACTGGATGCACTTAAAAGAAGATGGACAGATTGATAAGGGGCAGGTGTTGAAAATGAGTGTGGAGGCACAAGGTGGGAGACCTTTGTTGACACACCCGGTTCAACATTGGGGGTGGAGGGGAATAGAGCTCAATAAAGGGCCCTGACCCAAAATATCTGCATCCAGTGATGCTGAGCGAAACATAATAGGCTGCATGCTGTGACTGTAGTAACCACATTGAAATGCTGGACGAACTCTGCTGGTCTCTTCAAAGGATCTTTGTTTCCTATAGATGCTGAAAAGACCAGCTGAGTTCGTCCAGCATTTTGATGTACTTATTTAATCACATTGACAAATTCTGAGTATTTAGATGCACAATATTATGTAATTTATAACAAAGCTTAAACATAAGTGAAGGGAGGAAAGTTTAGGGGAAACATCAGGGGTAAGTTTTTATTTACACAGACTTGTGGGTGCCTGGAAGACTTTTCCAGGGGTGGTGGTGGAGGCTGAAACATTAAAGGCATTTAAGAGACTCTTTAGCCCCTTTTCCACTGGTATCCCAGTTAATTAGCCATGCAGTGTCCCAGAACAGGAAGCCCTTTGTGCCTTTTCCACTGGGCCACCCTTAACTGGGACACTAATTGCTTTTCCACTGAACACAACTCATCCCCAGGGATCAGAGTGTTCTACCTTCAACTGGAAATGGGTGACTCTCGGCTGTCCCTTTTCTACTGGTTTTATCAGCACGCCGGCATCAGCAAACGCTGGGGATATGAGTAAGGGTCGAGGTGATTAATTCACCGACTTTTGGACAGTGTTCCTTTTCCACTGGACCGTGTCCCAGTTAATTCCTGGGACAAGATACCAGTGGAAAAGGGGCTTAGACAGTCACATGGAGGAAAGAAAAAGAGGGTTACGAGGTAGGAAGCACTTACCTTGGAAACGCTTACTTTTGGTCAGAATATACAGGTTGGCACAAAGGGCCTGCACTGTCCTATAATGTTTTATGTACTATGTTCCATAATATTCTCCAAAAGTTTATATAATTTATTCCAGACTTTATGATGCTGGCACTAATATTAGTAATGGAATTAACATGGCAAATTCGTTAGATAATTGCACTGACAAGCAAAAACTAAACCTTAGCACCCAGGTTTGTTCCTGAGTATACACAGTTAGACTAGTTGAATTGATTTCTGAACCTTTGGGATTGGATGAAGTTACAGAAATCATTCAATGAGTTGGATATGGGGCAGCCTTGATTTACAGCAAGCCAATGCCAATTTGCTGTTAGAACTATTTCTTTTCCAAAGAGCAAAGGAAACTGGCATTGCACCAATTTCTCCCACTCATTCAGTGTTACTTCTGCCGAAAATGCAGGTCTGGCTGTGAATTATGTGCAAGAGGTTGATCTCGGTCACAGCCTGTAGTCTTGTCACCAAACCTGATGGAGGGAAACACAAAAGTTTGCAGATGCTGTGATTGTAGTAAACTCAGCCGGTCTCAGTGTCCAACAGGAGGTAAAGATACAGTACATAACCATTGTTTCGGGCCTGAGCCTTGAAGAAGGGCTCGGGCCTGAAGCATTTGGTTATTACACCTTTACCTCCTTGTGGATGCTGCGAGAACTGCCAAGTTCCTCCAGCATTTCTATGTTTTTATTCCAAACCTGATGGACAGAAATTACCCAGGTTTAGCAATAGTATTGTGATAATGTCCAGGCTCGACCTCTGAACTCCGCGTGCAGGAAAGTGCTTTTAATTGAGAATGTGTTTACATTAAGTGATGAACAATTTGAACATCCCAAGAAAAAAAAGTTGGAAGAGACTGGAAATCGGACCACAAAGGAGTAAATTGTTGGGCAAGAAGCGAGAGAACAGTGTTTGCCCCAGGGAAAGAGTGACTACGAGAAGAAGTGATTCTCTCTGCACAAATGTGAACAATTAGTGAAGTGGCATCCATGATTTCATGTTGTGTGTCCGGGTGGGTTTCCCCAAGGTTGACCAATTTCCTTCCAAATCACAGATGGTTAATTGGCAGAAGTAAATTTTCCCCATAGTGCTCAAGCTTATTGTCACATGCACCAAGGTAGAGTGAGAAAGTTGGTTTGAGAGCAGTTCAGATTGTCAACCCGTACCTGGCGCAAATAATCAAAGGAGATCTAATGGACATGTACAAGAGAATTGTAGAGGGCACCAAAAAAAAGGGAGAAAATTTTGCTGATAGGATTTTGCCATTTTGGAGCTGGCATGAACACATTGAGCATGTGATATGTATATTAGAATTGTGCCTTGAATCCAATCGCGTTTGAAATTCACTTACTTTACCAGAAACAATCAGGGAAACCAACTAGCCTTTTTTTTTGGTCGTATTACCTGAAAGAGTTAAATTTTCTGAGAACTCCCTGGTTTTCTTTAAATATATCATGGAACATTTATCACTTCAGCCAGTCTCCAGCAGTCGACAGCCTGTGCGAGTTCCTCGCTTCGAGCCTGTGTGTACTTCAGCCGCAGAACCCCTTGACTGGTCCGCCGCTGTGGTCACTCAGTGTGACAGTACAGATTCTATCACCAACGTGTATATGTATAGGTATGGCGTGAAGCAAGGCTGTGTTCTCGCACCAACCCTCTTTTCAATCTTCTTCAGCATGATGCTGAACCAAGCCATGAAAGACCCCAACAATGAAGACGCTGTTTACATCCGGTACCGCACGGATGGCAGTCTCTTCAATCTGAGGCGCCTGCAAGCTCACACCAAGACACAAGAGAAACTTGTCCGTGAACTACTCTTTGCAGACGATGCCGCTTTAGTTGCCCATTCAGAGCCAGCTCTTCAGCGCTTGACGTCCTGCTTTGTGGAAACTGCCAAAGTGTTTGGCCTGGAAGTCAGCCTGAAGAAAACTGAGGTCCTCCATCAGCCAGCTCCCCACCATGACTACCAGCCCCCCCACAGCTCCATCGGGCACACAAAACTCAAAACGGTCAACCAGTTTACCTATCTCGGCTGCACCATTTCATCAGATGCAAGGATCGACAATGAGATAGACAACAGACTCGCCAAGGCAAATAGCGCCTTTGGAAGACTGCACAAAAGAGTCTGGAAAAACAACCAACTGAAAAACCTCACAAAGATAAGCGTATACAGAGCCGTTGTCATACCCACACTCCTGTTCGGCTCCGAATCATGGGTCCTCTACCGGCATCACCTACGGCTCCTAGAACGCTTCCACCAGCGTTGTCTCCGCTCCATCCTCAACATCCATTGGAGCGCTTTCATCCCTAACATCGAAGTACTCGAGATGGCAGAGGTCGACAGCATCGAGTCCACGCTGCTGAAGATCCAGCTGCGCTGGGTGGGTCACGTCTCCAGAATGGAGGACCATCGCCTTCCCAAGATTGTGTTATATGGCGAGCTCTCCACTGGCCACTGTGACAGAGGTGCACCAAAGAAAAGGTACAAGGACTGCCTAAAGAAATCTTTTGGTGCCTGCCACATTGACCACCGCCAGTGGGCTGATATCACCTCAAACCATGCATCTTGGCGCCTCACAGTTTGGCGGGTAGCAACCTCCTTTGAAGAAGACCGCAGAGCCCACCTCACTGACAAAAGGCAAAGGAGGAAAAACCCAACACCCAACCCCAACCAACCATTTTTCCCCTGCAGCCTCTGCAACCGTGTCTGCCTGTCCCGCATCGGACTTGTCAGCCACAAACGAGCCTGCAGATGACGTGGACTTTTACCCCCTCCATAAATCTTCGTCCGCGAAGCCAAGCCAAAGAAGAAAGAAGGAGTGTTGGATGACTGTGATTGGCTGAGAGTGTAGCAACACCTACTGGCAGGACTTAAAGGATTGCTCCTAGCCAGACCAGGTCATTCTGAACTGGTCGACCTACTTGTGAAATGGTCCAGTCTTTTAGTTAATAAAAGCCTTGGTTTGGATCAACAAGTTTTTGGTTCTTTCAATGCACTGTACAGTCATCTCCTCTGCTTCTCCTTCCCAATGGGGTGGGGAGGGGATCTTCCCATTTTTCTGGTGCCCTGCATCAGTTCTCTGCTTCTACATTGTCTGCAGCCATCTGTGGTTACTGGATCTTAAAATAACTCACTGTTGGCTGTGTTCAGTTTTGGTCACCTTATCTGAGGAAGGATGTTCTTGCAATGGAGGGAGTGCACCAGGCGATTCACCAGGCTGATACCTGGAATGGCAGGAATAACTTATGAGGAAAGATTGCGCAATTTGGGATTGTACTCACTGGAGTTTAGAAGATTGAGAGGGGATCTCATAGAGACATAAAATTCTGGCAGGACTGGACAGAATGGATGCGGAAGGGATGTTTCCAATGGTGGGGGAGTCCAGAACCTGGGGCCATGGTTCGAGGATAATAGGCAAACCATTTAGGACCGAGATGAGGAGGAATTTCTTTACCCAGAGGGTGGTGAATCTGTGGAATTCATTGCCACAGAGGGCAGTGGAGGCAGGTTCATTGAATATATTTAAGAGGGAATTAGATATACTTCTTCAGTATAAGGGAATTAGGGGTTACGGAGAAAAGGCGGGGACAGGGTACTGAACTTTAAGATCAGCCATGATCTCATTGAATGGCGGAGCAGGCTCGAAGGGCCAAATTACCTACTCCTGCTCCTATCTTCTATGTTTCTATGAGGCCATTGAAATCCCGCACAGAGCCGAGGGCAGTCGGACTGGGCGGTAGGACCCCCATGGGGAGCGCTGTGTCTCCACTCTTCCCCCTCTCTGCAGATTCACAGCAGCGGCAGTGCTGCTGTTACCACAATGAGGCTTGGTACAGCTGCGAGCTGTGCACAACCCCCAAGGTGAAGCCAACGTGCAATTCCCAGTTGATGGGGCTTTCTTTTGAATATTTTATTTTAATTTTGTGGACAACCTGCATCAAAAATTAACTGTCACTTAAAGACGTAAATTGAAATGAAAAAAAATCAGTGTCGATATCTCCAAACAGTCCCATCCCCTCACCCCCCCCACTTCCCTAAACAAAGCCCCGAAGTAAAGAGAAGATAGGTAAATGTGAACAGAAAAGCAGGAAAAAAGAGAGAAGGAATTGTCAGGATTCAGTATCCAGTTCATTGAATCTGATTCCTTTTCTTCACAAGGACTCTAGTAGGGGAAAGAACCAGAAATAGAATAAGTGTCCCTGAATATTCAACCCTCAATTCTGCAAATATGGCTGCCATACCTGCAAAAACATATTATACTCTTCATTAAATTACAAGTAATTTTCTCCAGGGGAACACAGCTCTGTTTCCACATTCCGTTGGGCTACATCCAGAGGGGACCAGACTTCCAAGTAACTGCGATACATTTCCTGGCCACTCCGCCATTCAATGAGATCATGGCTGATCTTAAATTTTATGAAATTCTAATTGGTACTTGGACAGTTTCATTCTGGATTTCACGTCCACTATTTCCTAGATAAACAAATCTGGACTTTGTGGTAATTGTCTCCCAATAATTTGATCGAATAAAATTCTTAAATTTTCCCCAAAAGGGGTTCACTTCAGAGCAAAACCAGATGGAATGTAAAAATATTCCTTTTTCTTCACTGCATCTAAAACATATATCAAATAAATTAGAATTTAATTTCTGTGGGATAAGATATGGCTGATGCAAAAAATTATATTGCACCAATCTACATCTTACATTCATTATATTTGTCATGCAGTGATGGAGTTTGTGTGAGTTCCTGCATGCTGTTTCTACATGGTTTCCTTGTCCAAGCACCATGATCTCTGGTGGCAGTGGGTCAAGTAACATCAACCTCTAGGCATGGCGGATTGTTGGATGAACAGAAGGTCCCATCACTGCCATGTTGCATCATGGCCTTGAGACGTCTCTGCCCTTCAGATTGTGCATTCCTTATTGCACCAGGGATGATTACTCCTATTGAGAGTATTGGTCAGATGGGGGATGTACTGGCCCACAAGGTTACAGATTGTGGTTGTGTTCATTTTAAATTAAATTTTAGATTTAGACATACAGCACTGTAACAGGCCCTTCTGCCCCACGAGTCCATAGTGCCCAATTAACCTACAACTCCCATGGGTTTTGAATGGGTGGGAGGAAACAGGAACACCCGGAAGAAACACACGCAGACACAAGGAGAATATAGGTGGTGCCACATTCAAACCCGGGTCACTGGCATCATAACAGCATTAGGCCAACTGCAATGCCACTGCATTATACCCAATCAAACGACAAACCCTGTACGTTTTGAAGGGCGGGAGGAAACCAGAGCACCCACATGGAGAACAGACAAACTCTCAAAACTGCACTGGATTTGAACTCCAATTGCTGACGCTGTAACAGTGTTGATTGAATCGTTATGCTAACTGTTGATACTAAACACTCTGCACTTTGTTGGCAGGCAAACAAGGTGGAAGCTTTGCATATACATCAACCCAGTCATCCTGCTGTCAATAGCCCTTGATCAGGACAAGTGCACAAGGGATCCTAGGAAGCATCTGACATTCTGCATATATTTGCTGTGGTTGCTCGAAGGGGATGAGGACCAGAAGGCTGTCTCATTGTCAGGACTCTCTCAACAAGCTGCCACCTGCCAGTGTTCACCTTGTTTTTCTTTCTCACCCATGAATTAATTACTTGCCTTCGACTCTTCAGTCATTGATAGAGGAATGGAAACCCTGCATGTGGGGGAATAACAATAACGTTAAATTTACTTCCCATAAAGTGCCTGACCACAACTGATGTAATGTTAAAGAGACAAAGGCCAAGAATGTGTTAGATCAGGGTACAACCTATCTCTCAGGCTAATAACCCAGGACGTAAAGGATAACAGATAGTTATGAACATGTTCAGGATAATAGAGATTATGTTGTAGTCAAGACGATAAAAGCCTGTCTTTACTGTGTACCAGGATAATAGACAGCTGTCACATGATAAGAAGGGCATGGCGGTATTGTTAAACTACCAGCCTGGTAATGCAGAGATTTTAATTAACCACCCAGTGTTATTCATCCAATTCCCAGCAATGATTGGCTTGTAACCTACAATAGTACAGCAAGGCACTTAGTTAAATACATTTTAAAATTAATTTTAAAATATAGACCTAAAGCACAGTAACAGGCCCATGAGCTCATACAGCCCAGTTAATTTCCTATGCGTTGAAGGGGGAAGAGGAAATTGGAGCTCCTGAAGGAAATGCACTCTGACATGAGAAGAACATACAGACAGCGCCAGATTCCAACCCAGGTTGTGGGCGCTGCAATCAATTCCACGCTGTGATGCCCTGTCTTCCATTTAAGCACAATTGATCAGCATTTACTTGGGCCCTGAGTTTAGATGCAAAAATGATGCTTCCACGCGAGAAGAACTCGGTCCTATTTAAACTGGGAGACCTGTCCCGCGGCTTATCCAACTTGTACTCAGAGAATCCATGACCTTGTTCTAGAATTACTATCAAGACTAGATTGAATGACGATTGAGGAATGGTACGATAAGTATGGCAACATGAAAATGAGGTCTCAACCTGGCAAAGCTTCACACAAACTGTACATGTGCTAAATACCAACATCTCAACCTGCAACATTGAATAACAGCACAACTAACTTGTCAGAGCAGTCCAGTCTCGTCCAATCACCATACTAAGCTTATTGGAGGAGGAGGACCTAAACAGATCAGACTTGATGGGCCAAATGGCTTAATCCTGCTTTTTGTTAGATATTCAACACAGTAACAGGCCCTTTTGGACCACAAGACTATGCCACCCCAATTAAGCTACAACCCCAGTATGTTTTGAATGGTGAGAGGAAACCACAGCACCCCAGACGAAACCCATGCAGACGCAGGGAGAATGTACAAACTCCTTACAGACAATGCCATATTCAAACCCAGGTCGCTGGAAAAGTTTTGTTCTAATCACACTAACCATACCGGTCATATGATTCTACATCTCCACAGTTAGCATTGCCACCAGTGAATACCAAGGACAAAGGTAAGGTTTGGACAACCTTCACCAGCAGGAAGGGCTAAGTGGGTGATCCACCTTTACCTTGGGCATCTCAGGTGTCAGTCCTCAGCCAATCTGAATCAGAAAGAACATAGCATCAGACACTCTTGCAGCTGCGATAATAACATACTCTCCAGAATTATTTACACCTCCAGTCAGACTGTACACATACAAAACTGGCATCTACCTGACAAAGTGGAAGTTTATTTCTGTACAACCTGTCCACAAAGATAGTCTTGCTAATGACCGAGCAGTCGGTCTTCTCTCAATCATCGACAAAATGATTGAAGATATCATCTGGACAATGGTACTTAAGGAAATAAATTTTGGTTTCACTCAACCACAAAGTTTAATTTGGTTTCACGATGGACCAGAGAATCTAATTCTGCAGGTGACGTGAGAGTGATGGCCTTGACATCAATGCAATGGTTGACTGAGTGTTGCTTTACCAAAGCTGAAATCAATTGAGATTAATGGACTGATTGTAGAATTAGTACTTAATCTCAAAGTGGTGATTGCTGGAGTTCAATCATCCCAGCTCCTTGGCCCAGCTAGATTCAATTGCTTCATTAACAACCATTGTAGGGCCACAGGTGGGGATATTCACTGATGATCGCACAATGTTCAGTTCTATTCACATCTTTCAACCGTGAATCAGTCCATGCCTCCAAGCACTGAACAAGGATAGAGTGATATGTTGTGGAAGGACAAGTAAAATTAATATCACAAAGGTTCCTGACAATGACAAAGGAGTCTAACCATCTCTCAAATGGTATTCAAATTGATGAGCCCCTCATCATCAACACCTTGGACCACAAGTGCATGTGAGTGATGGATTTCCTTTGGCATGTCACTCACCTATGATGTTTCAAAGCTTTTCCATCACCCACAAAACATGAGACTGGACTTCCTTGAATTTGTGCAGCTCCAAGAACTCGGCACCATCTTGGGCAAGGTGGAGAACGTGACTGATGACATTTCCAAGTTATTCCTATCTTGACCATCAACTTCCATCAGTTTTACCCCTTAACAAAAATACTCTCTGTTCTCGCTGCTGCCATCAGGAAAGAGGTATAGGTGCCTCATGGTTCACACCACCAGGTTCGGGGACACCTGCTATCTGTCCACCATCAAACTCCTCAACCACAAAATCATTTAAGGACTCTTACTTGTCCACTTTATTGTTTTCTTTTTGTTCTCTCTGTATTGCACAGTCAGTTTGTTTACATTTGTTACTTGTTTACAGTTTTTTAATTTGTTTACAAGTTTTTTTGCACTACCAATTAGTGGTAATTCTGCCACGCCTGCAGGAAGAAAGAATCTTGTTTGTGATGTCTTGAATGTACTCTGACAATAAATCTGAAATCTGAATCTATACCCTACATCCCAACCAAAGCTATACATTTACACTGGCCGTGCCCACTTTTGTACAAATATATTATGCCAAACCTCCTTTGAAATTGATCTCACTTTTCTACTTTCAGAGATCTATAATTCCATCCTCTCAATAAACATATACGCTCGATTATGAACAGTTGAGCTGTTTGTTAATTTCTTGGCCACTAGTCTGTGCTATTGCAAACATAATTCTTACAAAATCAACCCTTCTCATAAGGACTTTTTCTTGTCTGTAAATATAAAGTTGCTGTGTTAATTTTAAATTACATAATCTTTTGCTTGGCAGCCAATTTCTTCTCCTAATGAAAAACAGGAAAACATTCACACAAATGAAATTTCAAAGTTAAACATTCTGTAACAATTTTTCTATTGGGTTAACGACTGAAATGGACACATATTCTCATTTACTTTTCATTGAAAACAAAATCGCGAACCCTGTTCAACTTTCCTTTTCCCAAATCTCAGGAAATTCCCCAATGCACCTGAAAAACTGGCTAAATTAGTTGAATAAAGTCGAGAGAGGTTTCTAAACTCCTCTGATATCAATGTCAGGAAGGAGAAAAGTCACTCCAAGCTCCCATTCACGACTGAGCAATCTCCGCTGCACATCCTGGATGTTTGTACAGGCTGAGGACTATTTAACAGTGAGCTCCTATGTGGACCTGGTTTAGTCATCAAGCTGATGAACATTTTCCAGTCGGAATTTGATCAGAAGCAGGAAGTCAAAGTTTTCCTCCCTCTGGCCTCGATTTTCAGTTGCCATGAGTATAACTAAGTTAAGAAAAAAAAAAGAGCAGCAAATGTACATTCACACACCAACTATGCATGACTGCCCAATGAAACATAATCTCTGAGTCATACAATATACAACAGGCCATTCAGCCCAACTAGTCCATAGTGACCAGTATGGAATCTCTATTGTAATGTGGGAAATACAGCAGTAAAATTGTGCAAAACAATAATGTGATAATAATCTATTTAAATAATATTATTTGAGAGTCCAATGTTTCTTTCCAGCTGTAATCAGACTCTTAAATGGATTTTGCATTGGAAACCTCAGATACTTGGTAACTCTGGCGGAGTGGGGGGGGGGGCGGAATTCTCTTTTGCTCCCCTTTCTCTGATTGCAAGAGGTACTTCCGAATCTGTCTGCCTTACTGCGGACAAAAGGCAACTTTGTGTAATATGGCACCGTTTTTAATTACATTACAATCGAATTAATCTTGAAATCTTGAAATCCCCTGCATTTGTGTTTAATTACACTAGACGACAACATTTTTCTTTCCAAAAGGTTGGCTTCCTGGAAAAAAAATGGGTGAGTACGATAGACAACTTCAAGCTGGACACAAAGATAATTTCAGATTGGCTGTATCACTTAGGAAGTTGGAGAAACATTAAATTAACTTCTATTGAATTTAAGATCTGTTTGTAACTCTGCATTCCAATGAACCCACGGTTACCTCTCACCTCTGATTTTAAAATATTTTTTAAAAATTCTGTTCAGCACTTTTTAAGAATGAGAGTTCCAAAGATTCAGGACTTGTTATGAGAAAAAAATGTCATAATTGCTGTCTTAAGTGGGTGAGCCCTTTTAATTAAACAGAAGTGCAAGAGGAAATATCTTCACATCCGCCTTGTCAAGGCTCCTCAGGATATAATTTGTTTCCATCAAGCCCCACATCACTCTTCTAAAGTCCATCAGTGACGAATCTAGGTTGTCCACTGCTCCTCATCACTTAATACTGTGCAACAATTTTTTTCAAAAGGTCTGCTTCCTGAAAAAATAAATGGGGATTACGATAGACAACTTCAAGCTGAACATAAAGATAATTTTAGATTTGCTTATCATGTGGGAAGTTGGAGAAACATTAATTTAACTTTTATTGAATTTAGCATGCTTAATCGCATAATGATGCTGACAGATTGTGTTAGTTCAATTGACCAAAAATGTTTTCTGCTGAGTTTCGTTTGTACTCAGCATCTGATGCCTCTCGTCCCAGTGTCCATCCAACAGCAGTTGGCCATCATTGATGGATTCCAGTTGCCCTGATTTTCCATGGTCGCAATGTCCTGGTGAAACCTTTCACTATGTTCGTCACCAAGATTAGCAGGGAAAAAGTCCATGTGAGAATGCAGAAAATGATTTTTCAATGATATATTGCACTTCATGGTTTTGTAGCTTGAAGTAGACTTAAAGTCTGACAGGAAATCACAAAAATAGGTTATATCTAAAAAATGGTCTGTGGAAGGAAAATCTTAAGGTAATTTTCATGATCAGCACCCAAAATATACCCAAAAGTGTTCATTTATCAGTTATCCAGTGTTACTGCACTTAAGTCTCTTGTTGCCCCTCCAGAGTGCACAGAACTTTTCTCACAGTATCTCACAGGCCAAGAAACAAATCAATTTAATGCTTAGGGAGGCATGGTTGGTGCAGTGGTTTGCGCAACGCCTTTACAGCGCCAGCGATTGGGTCCAGTCCAGGGTCCGTAAGGAGTTTGAATGTTCTCCTCGGGAGCTCTGGTTTCCTCCCACTGTTCAAAACGTACTGGGGGGGGTGGGGGTGTAGGTTAATGGTGTGTAAATTAGACGGCACAGACTCATAGGTCGAAATGGCCTGTTACCGTACTGTATGTCTAAGTTAAATTTTAAAAAATTCTATGGCATGAGAGATAACTTCACTGCTCTATGTTTAACTCGGCAGAGCTTAGACGTGACTGTGGAATACTATGGTTCATTCAAAACAGCAGCACAGCACACTGCTACCTTTTGAACTCCACCCTACCCTTCAGGAACAGAGGAAGAGGGTCTTTTAAAAAAAAAATTCACTTGCATACGTACAACAGGTAACACCAATGCTCTTCAAAGTTAATTTTCTCTCTTGAATTCTAGGAAAGGTCAACTGAGGAAGGTAGTCGCAAACTGGCAGGCATTATTGATGGTGATCTCCCTGAATAATAACTGAAATATTCACTGTGGTTAGACATGGAAATGTGTCAGCCAAGCCAACTAGTAAATCTTCCAGCAGTCCTCCCCATTCTTAAGGACTATGTGGCAGGCTATGTGAGAATTGTAAAATTCAGGGAATGCAGCCAAGAGGGTTAACAACTGTGTCCAATTAAAGATACGACAATAGAAAATCGAACAAGCCCAGTCACCAGCTAAATGCTTGACAGTAGTTTAATAGACAAGCTAGAAGATGTAAATGCATTTAATTTAAACTTCCAAACATAGGATTAGGATGTTTCTGTTGTTATAACACGGCAGGGTCTTCCTCCAGATACCTTTGAAAAATTAACTAGATATTTAGTAAAATTCCTGTTATCCAGAATCCAAGCAACCAGCTGCCTCAAGCAACTGTCAAAAAAAAAAATCGCGGAAAATAAATAGGTTAAAAATACAAAAGTTTTAAATCGGCACCCCCGAGCGGTTAGCCCGCCAAGCAAACAACACACAGTCTCAAACAAGAGGCAAATTCACTTCTCTGGCATCTACCAATTCCCTCGGTGCCAAATACTTTTTTTTAAAATTGTTTCTGCTCATTTGCATTCTCTCCCAGCTCAGTTCAGATTGAATACAAACATATTCGCAGATAAATTCTCTATAAACCAAAACAACCTGACTTAGGCCTAAAGAATTGGAATTTTATTTTGTGCCTAACTCTAACCCAATCATCATTGATTCCTTTAGTAAATTTAAATTAAATTTAGATAGAGCACAGTTAAATTTAGGCATTTCAGGCCACGAAGCCCTGCTGCACAATTTACACCCAAATAACCTACACCCCGGTAGGTTTCGAAAGGTGGGAGGAAAGCAGAGCCCTCAGGGAAAACCCACCCAGAGACCGAACAAATTCCTTACCGACAGCGCGGGATTCAAACTCAGGCCCCAGTCGCTGGCACCGTCAAGCCGCTACGTCAACCGTGGGCATAACAATTTCAAACATGGCAGTGAGATTCACTAACAATGATGAATTTTCATCTGAGTTGGGGAGGCAAAATTGTTAAGTATTTCTAAGGTATAATTTTAGATTTTAGGGGAGTGAAAGTTGAAGCGAGTATCAGATCAGCCACGTGGCCTTACTCCTCTTTTCTGTGTTTTTATGATTAAGCGCAGAACAGGAAGCCAAAATGAAAAGGTGAGCATTGGGTAATTTCCTTGAAAGATACCACAATGCTCAGTAATATTCCTGCTAGCCTCTCACATCCGAAGCAAGACATAGAAGCAATTCATAAAATGAATGATACAATTTCTCCATGGCTCTCAGGGTAAAGACTTAAGGCAGTGAATTTTTGAGTCACAAGATGGACTGATTTTGGGCTAGATTAGGATGTGCATCAGACTTTAGGACTGAGCTCAGACCCTCAAGCCAAGAGACAGGAGTGTTCTGATTTCTGCCAACACGCAGAAGCATAAAAATCACAGGTATAAAAGCCGCAGGCAGAAAGCACCAGCCTGACTCACTTATTTTCCCATTACAGGGAGGATGAAGAGTACAAAAACAGATGAAGAATTGCCCGTGCAGTCAGTATTTCAGGAAAATAAATCCCTTTCTGGAAAGTGTGTTGAATTCATTTCAGATGCAATACAAATTTCCCTGGGTCACTAGTCGCTGTTTAAGTTAAACACTCTCTTCTTCTCAAGGAAGAGGAGCAGCTCTGAATATGGACCTTTGTTTTCTGCAGCGCTGAGAGGGGCCTCTAACTTTGGAGCCATGCCTATGACTACAGCCAAATGACGACCATACACACGGGCAGTGTGTAAATTGTTTGTTTTTTTACACTGATGTGTCTGTTCTGTAGCAGAACCAACCGACAACGGGATTATTCAGCTCAGAGGTGAGGCTGCAGATCGGGTTTCACGACGGGGTCAACTTCTGCGTCACCTTCCAGATGTTTGTACAAATTGTCCCCAGTTAGAATGTCATGGAATGAGGTTGGCAGCCAATGGACACACAGCGATAAACAGTCCGAACTTTCAACAGCTGGAATTTAAGTAGATCTCTTGGGATGTCCCAAAATGTGTAAATTCAATCATTCCTCACTGTAACTCCTTTAACTGTGATGAATGATGGCCGTTTGGTGACCCCAATCTTACAAAAGACACCTTTCTGCCTTACACAGGCTGTGCGTTGTCTTTGGATTAAAATCTCTATTGCACTTTGTGGTGCGCCGAGAAAGCAGCAAGCAAGCACAAAACTCTAGACTGTACAACTGGCTTTATTCCGATAAAAGTTGGAACACCAGTTCATGCTTCAGTGGCTCCCTGTGTAACTGGCTCAGGTCTATATTCGGGTCGGCTGATTGACAGCCAGCCAGGTGAAGTCAGCCCCCTAGGGGGGTTATTCAGGTTGGCTGATTGACAGGTGGAGTCAGCCCCTTAGGTGGTCTTGCTGCAGGTATAGAGGTCACCCCCTGCAGTCGGCTGGTGGTCATATCACCGCACACATTTCATCGAGCAATCAGAAAAAGTATTAACCATTTTATATCTTCCTGGTACTGCATAAAATAGGGGGACGAGTGAGTAAGCCACCACTATGGCAGTTGCTGCAGAGAAATAGATCAGAGGTCAATCCATAGGATCATTAGAGCGGCTGAGCGGACCACTGGAGTCTCCCTCCACCCCATTGATGTGATCTACCGGGATCATTGACTGAGGAGGGTGCGCAGAATCATTGAGGATCCCTTCCAGCCCGCACACAGCCTCTTTCAGCTGCTCCATCGGGAAAGAGATCCTGGAGGATCAGAGCCAGCACCTCCAGGCTGAGGAACAGCTTCTTCCCACGGGCAGTGAGAATGATGAATGACCGAAGGAACTGCTCACTCTCACCATCAGAGACTCACATATTCATGAAGCAATATTTATTTATTGGTATATATGAAGGTTTGTGCTGCATATGTATTATTTGTCTGTATGTGTGTCTGGTTGTGTGTTTTGCACCGAGAGACCGGAGAATGCAGTTTTGTCGGGTTGCACTTGAGCAATTGGATAATAAACTTGACTTGTGTCTGATTACCCAGGGGAAGAGCCCATTTCATGAAAGGTGTGGGGAAGGCACTCACACTCTTCAGTCTGGTAACGTATCAGTTCCATGACATTGGTCTAGCTATGTAGAAGGGGCAACATGATAGCACCAAGTCAAGTTGCTGTACGGGCTGGGAGAAAAGCGACTGCACCACTCTGCAGGCAAGAATGAAGAAGAATCTATAGTGAAATCATTTCTACTGCAGACAAGCTTTCAAAAGATTTGTTTCCTTCTACCTTTAAACGTGTGCGCGCGCGCACACACACGCTCTCACACACAAGCTTTATCTTTTCAATAGAATCTAAGAGTCTAAGTTAATTTTGTTTCTTTTTATCTAATTATTAGGAATGAATAAAGGACAAAAAGTAAACGCAAGTGCTGTTTAATAATAATAATAATATATCTTATAGACATAAAATAACAATTTTTTTAACAGCAATTCATGTAATGGCAATTGTTTAAAAAAAGGATATAAAGCCATTTGTTTAAACACTTTTTAAATGCAATCAGGGCTGGTACCTCACACTTCCTGAAGCAGGATGATTATTTGTCCTGGATTCCACCGAATGAATCAGTCAGTTATAGATTGTGGGTAAGGGAGGGGACTATTTAAACATCTCGAGGGAAACTTTTGAGAAATCTGCCACCATACTCATGAACTGAAGGCTCCAAATTCTACGCACTAATGTGGAAATTGTTGTTTGGTCTATAGTGTTTCCCGCAAGCAGTCCAGAACCAACTTCAGTGTATCCTGCCACTGAGAGACTTAACCCTGGGTCCTGGTTGGTAGCATCATGACCTGCTCCTATTGTTCAACATGAAGCAGAGCACCTGCAAGGCTAGCAGAGAATCTCTGAGCAAATAGCTTAGCATTGGAATTGATTATTGTTTGCTGAGCTCCATGAGTGGCACTGGTGGGGGTGGGGGGTGGGGGACGTCCTCATCTTCAGCCCACACCCAGTTACAGCATCCAGCCCTTTCAGCAGTAGTGACTGGGCAAGACGTGTCCCCAACACTCGCCCACTAGCAACCTCAGAAGGGTAGTACCTAAATCCGAGGATAAAAGCTCCTTTCTATCAGACCCTTCCTTGATATACTGTAAGTCCCACTGTCATTCCTGCACATCATCGAGTCTCTCATACATATCTAATTTCATTGGGGGAGGTAAAATAAAATTATAGAAGAAAGAAAGTATCTACGGTGAAGGGTTTTTGGGGAGCAAAGCTGCATCACATTAGTTTCTATCATTAGATTCTTTTACACTAATGGCATCTGTGAATATTTATCTATCTTTTTAAAATTTATTGTTTATTTCTTAACTCACCTGGTAATTTTATTTATACTTATTCGTCTGTAAGTGTATGTTACATATCTGTGCGGCAAAAATTTCAGTATATCGTCCTCATGACTCATCCTTATCTTAATCTCTAACATTTATTCTGCACTTAAGGGCTTCATTCACCACAAACCAAAGTAAATGACTTCAGCCTTTCAAAGACAGATCTCATCTAGCTCTGTGGGAGGATCAAGCAGCTGTGGGGGTGGGGGTGGGGTCCAAGATAATCGGGCAAAATAATATTAGTTGTGACTTCTGTTATTCTGAATTAAATGACTTCATTCTCACTTCGGAACCACCAGTTTGTCGTCTCTTTATCTCGGCAGGTCAAGGCCTGTGAACATAGAGAAAGATTGGATCAGAACAATGTAAAAATGTTCAATATCAAACGTGAACAAATGCAGTTACTGGCTGGGTACTTGATAATTGTTTCCAGGGTGTTCAAACATGTGAGAAGTCATTGAAAGCTTAAAGAAGAAAACTACGTTCAAGGGTTCTCTTACACGCAAATGAACTCTGATAGGTTCAACACTCTTCTCCAGAAATTGCCATCTTCATTTTCTCTCACATGATGGAACCCTGAAATTTGAGGCAAAAACCCTCTGGTATCTGGTCTAACTCCCCATCTTTTGTTAGCGGGTAAGACCAGTTTGAATCAGGGATGCAATTATTTGGTGCATCAGGAACTG
The DNA here is from genome assembly GCF_036971445.1 of Narcine bancroftii. Lineage (NCBI taxonomy): Eukaryota > Metazoa > Chordata > Chondrichthyes > Torpediniformes > Narcinidae > Narcine > Narcine bancroftii. Next base: position 160,604,285 of record NC_091470.1, read on the forward strand.
TCATCTTTCTAAGCTCACATTCACACATCGGAAAATGATCTGAACTGAGACTCCCCCCCACCCCCACCCACCCCCCAGCCCCTGGGATAGTTTTTCTTCTGATGGCAACTACGCATTTCACAAATAGCACAGCACAGACTTGTTTAGAATTCCATCAGTGCCCATAATGCCGTGTTTAACAGTTGCGTGGATATTTTTCCCTGGACCCCATTTAATGCACATAAGATTTGGACAAGCCTTATGCAAGACTAAACTTTGACAAACATAAAAAAAAACTGGGGAAGTCCTGGGCTGGGAACATTTCCAGGAGTGTGAAGGGAAGGCTGTAGGTCAGTCTGGTAGAAAGTGGGAGTGCAGTTGGGTGCAGAGATTGGCAAGTCAGGTTTGCAATCGTCAGTGGGTTTCCAAGGCTTCTGGAGTCAGGATGCTTGCAATGATCGATCAGGGTCAGATATCAGAGGCCTACCAGGTGGTTGGGGTTGGGCACTGATTAGGCCAGGGATCAGCCGGTCTCAGAAGTGTGTGGAAAGGCAGCTTTTGGACAAGTATCCCTTGGCTTCATCGAGATCATAATTAATAATCTCAGAAATAGTTCTGGGCACGTGGTCACACACCAGTTTCCTCTTGGCATCACCCCATGGAAATCACACAGTTTGCCCAATTGGGATAGAGTCTGATTTCCAGAAATGCTTTTGGGATCAATGGTCCAGTCAGCTGCCTAACTGACTCGGTGCCAACTTCACCATGAACTGAATAGTCCACAGAAATAATTTGGTTGCTTCCACCAAAGAAACGTTTGCTTCGGCCAAATTATACGAGCTCCGCCCATTGCATCTATTGTGGAAACATGAACATTGAATCCGTGGAGCTCTTCATTTTGACGAATTCTTGTTTACTTACGAGTATCCACCGGACATTTTCTTAACGAGGATGATAATGACCGTTAGGGCGATGATCACAGCCACAATCGCGCCCACTATTATCCCAATCAGAGTGAGCATCTCAAGGAAATCCTTCCCTGGAAAGAAGATACAGGATGTTACATGTTTTGGTGATTGAAGTCTTGGGTCTCTTGTCTCTCTGTCTGTTGTGAATGCTGTCGTAATGATTGTTTTCTTTCCTTCCTTGAGCAACTCATGCTGCCCAAGGAGGCACCATCCTCTGATAATTCACTCAAGGAGAAACCAACAGGCCTTGTCTGGCTTTTCTATCATGGGCGGACTCTCCTTTGAAGGTTGCACCAGGGTAATGGACATCAAACGTCCAGGGAAGGGGCTGGGTCTGAAAGGTTGCCACGGAGAGAGGCCCAGAGCTGAACCAATGTGATGGATCGGGAGTGGCTGGGAGTGGCAGTGCTAGGGGCTGAGATGCATTAAAAACACACCAAAATGCTGGAGGAACTCAGCTGGTTTTGCAGAGTCCATAGGAGGTAAAGATACTGTCTAACTGATGTTTGGGGCCTGAGTATGGTGGCCATTTCCAAATGTCCACAATGGAGGCCATCCTTCTAAGCTGTGCACATGACCGTGCCCACACACGGCGGGGCTGTGCACACATTTGTGCATGGGTGTGCAGGCACACAAAGCGGGCCCAGCTGAGAGGGAGCAGCATCCGAAAACTCAGAAGAACAAAAAAGTGAACCGCTCTGTCTCCAACTCTCCACATCTCTACTGTCCACTGTATTAACATAATGTATTTTTTTTAAAAAATGATACTTTAATTGAAGTTTAAACAAACATTTCCATAGGAGGCATCTCTGATAGTATACACACACATACATAATATATTATATATAATATATATTCATATTTGCCATGATTTTCCACATACCAGAAATATTTATCTGAGGTATACACTTATAGAGAGAAAAAACAGAACATGAAAAAAAAGGAAACTATATACAAGTCAGGAGTGATTTGTTTTTTGCAATATAATCATTGATTTGTAAGAATAAAGTCAAGCCTATGAAGTATTATGTAGTTAAACCAATTTTCCCCAGCATGAATCAAATTTTTCCAATTTATAATTAATAGATGCTGTTGTGGCAAACTCCTGTATTCCTGATTACCTGGCTCCGCCCCGTCCTGTGACTGTACCTGTGGCCCCTCCCTCTTTGACCTGTACAAAGCCTCTAGCACCTTGACCCTTCCCCAGAAAGCCTGGGTCACAGCACAGAACAAGGTCCCCGTCCTTTGTGACTAAAAGCTTGTCGATCAATGACTTGATTTCAGCCTCTCGAGTTATTTACTGTGTGTCGGCTGTTATCGTCTCCATTTTATAAATGGCCATTATAATTTCCTTCCATGTGTTTAAAGTTGGGCTGTTCTATAGGGTGTAATAAAGTACTTTATTAGGTTTTTCCATGCAAATTCCCTCCTTTTCTGTGAACTGGTACACTTCCATTGATACTGTGGTGTAACGACCACTGATCTGTGTCTGCCTGCACTCCTGCACTGCCTACTGCGGGGGGCAACCCACTGTACCTCTAGGGAGGTAACCTGGGAGGCTGGCTCCGCCTACTCCCTGACAGCCCCATATAAAGGCTCCCTTGGGCTGGAGCAGAGCACACGGAGCCAGAAGGGATACTGAACCTTGTGCAAGTTTTAAGCTAATTAAAGCCTGTAGTACAGCCCTCGTAGTTTGTGTTTGTTGCATTCACACTGCAGCGCATCACAGATACCTCCATTGCTCGATATTATTTTCCATTCTTCCTTAGAAGTTATCCTCCTTTTTCCCATTTTGTTTTAATGTATGAAGTTGAGTATGCTTTAAGATCTGACAGGCCTTTATATACACATAACAGACACTTGAAATGATTTTACTACCATTATTTGAGTTTATATGCTTCTTAAAAAAAAGTATCAAACATGTACTCACCTTGGTTACATTTTTAACTCTCATATTAACATAATTGGCAAATATTGATAAAACTTTTGAAATACTTAAAGAGAAATTAGAAAATTAAAAAATATTGAATCAAAACAGAGCTATTCACCCTCCATCAAAGATCACAGTCCATACACTCTACTTGATGCCTCATCGAAGATAATTCGCACCACAAGTACGTGCCTGCACCCTGCGCTAAAAGCTTCTAACCAGAAACCCCCCCCCAATCTGCATGCGGGCCCACTGCACACGTGCCGGCTGGCTCTGGTGCTCAAATCCATCATGCATACGCAAGTGCCAGCTGGCGCATGTGCACAAGAAAAAAACGTGGCTGTGCACAGCCTTTTGACCTCGGAACGCTGCAAATTGACAGGTAAGTACTTGGTCGCTTTCCTTCTTGCAGATTCTGCCCCTAAATTTGGAGGACAAATTAACATCTGGCTCGAGGTGACGCTGGATGGAGGTCAGAGTTCTCAAAGGCTGGACTATCTGGCTTAAATCTGGACATCTGGCCATCCTAGGCCTGAGGCCTTCTTCAAGGTATAAGCAAAAGGCAGGCAAGCAGCCTAATTCAAGACGAGAGATTAAGGGGGAAGAATGGGAGGGGGTGGAATCTAGACCTAACAACCAGAAGGTGTTAGTTGGATATAATAAGGTGAGTTGATTTTGGCTGTGTGAAAGGAAATAGAAGAGAGAGAGAGAGAGATCGAGCTGGGGAAAAGCAAAGCGACAGGGGGAAGAAGATGGGTCAGGGAGTTTTTAAATGGAAACTGAAGAAGTCAATGTTAATGCCATCCGGTTGTAGGGTCCCCAGATGGAAGATGAGATGTTGTTCCTCCAATTCGTAGGTGGTCTCAGCCTAGCAGTTCATGAGACCATGGACAGACATGACAGCAAGGGACTGGGATGGGGAATTGAAATTAGTGGCTCCTGCAATAATTCTTTAAAGGCCCAGAATGACTTTGGTTCAATTACACTGCAGCAGAGCAAGCAGCTGGTTGGGTTGTGAGTGACAAGGATGGAGCCCTCTGAAATTAACGTGACCAGGAAGATGTCATTACATGGGCTCATCATGTACGATTCCAATAGAAAACACCCAGTCCCATTTCCAGAGTGGGATTAGTTCATTCCTAGGTATGCACAAAGCCTATCACAGTTTATTGCATTCATCATTAGAAAATGTTAAGCACCATTCAATGAAATACCTTCAGAGTCTTCAGCTTCAGGACCATCATCTTCAGTTGAGTTTGACTTGGTCGAGGACGTGACGTTAGACTCTCTGCTGTCCTCAGCAGACTCGGTCTTTTCACTTCCTGGCACTGTGGTGACAGGCGGCCTGAACATTGTGGACCCATTTTTATCTTCTGTTCCTCCATTTGTAATCAGCTCACCTTCATCTGACTCCACGGCATCTGCATCAGGAAATAGATTATTGCACTCAGTAAGTTATAACTGTCCTTCTTCCACTCCCTTTGTGCAATTGACCTCAATTAAAGATTGGTCTCCAAGCTTCCAACAAGCGGCTTCAATTCCACGAACACCTCTCTGGCTGAGAAGTGATGCCCTGAGGCAGGAAAATGCACTATACCAAGGTATGTCTATTTTTTGGTCCAGGTGATCTGATGATCACCTCAACCAGATCCAGGAAGTGAATGAATTCTATATTCAGGGGGCTGCCTCATTTGCGTGGCACGCGTAAACGGATGGTTATCCAATGCAATTCTCAGAAAAGGGCATATGATCCTTGGAATTCAATTGAATTATTGTCTGTTCCGTTAATCAGAAATCAGCAAAGTCACAAAACCATTGAAGCGAAGCCAGGAGAATATGGAAGGAAATGATAAAAGTCCGGCTGAGATTATACGTTACCACATGCAGTTGTGTGAGGGAAGAAATGCAGAACAAAGGTCGGCATTTGCTTGGAGTTGACATCAGTCAGCAATGATCTTACTGAACGGTGGCAGCCATTCAGGGCCTGACTACCCTTCAAAACATTTCAGGATTTTTTTTAAACATTTCAAGCAGGTTAATCTAAGGATGCATTTGTGAAGATTGTCCACGTGAGTTCAATCATATTCGGTCAATTAAGCCTTTTACCGGCTATTGGTTGGATTTGAAGTCTGCCTTTTCACTGACCTGTGGAATACAAGGACAATCAAGGGAAGCTTATGGAGTATTTCAGGAGGCCAAGGCGTTTCCTTTTGACTCTAAAACCTGCTGGATTTACTACGTTTGGTGCAGGGAATGCAACTTTGCATTTCCTTGTTCCATTGTTCGATACTAAAACTAGAGTCGGACTTCCAAGTCACCGCAGTGCACTTCCTGGCCACTGCCAATGAGATGAACACAAATTGGATTTGAAATGTGGACAACTTCATAGTAAGCCTTATGCCCCTTATATTTCCCAGCAGGAAGAACTCTGGGTCTTGATGGAATCATTTACTTATAATTTTCTCCAGGACTTGGCCTAGATCTACCCAAAAGGGCCTCACCTTGGTACATGACCAGGTTGTGTGCACAAACGTCCTGGTTGTAACACCACACCTGAAGCATTGGTCCGGGAATTCTTGTTTTGATCTGTTAATTTTCTGCAGCGTTATGTACAATTGGTGCAAAAAGTTATACTGGACCAGCCTGTACCTTGCACAACTGACACAAGTTGGACCAGCACCTCTCATCAATTGTAATGCCTAAGTCCGACTCCCATCTTTCTCTCGACCTATGAAGGCCCATTTTCGGTCCCTCTGACTGCAAAGTTGCGTCCCCCTGGAGAAAATCACTTATAACCTGAGAAGCAAATACAGTACCTTTTGTAAGATATGGCAGTCATACATGCCCTACATAGGTGCATGGGGGATGATTGGTTTCCCCGTTCCCCGCTGTCATTTTCTCTCCCCCGTGCTAGTCCCAATCAAGGAACGTCAAGAATGAACAACGACCTGGAGGCCACGCATTGAGCTACGACAGTCCCTGCCCCCATTTTTCCTCCTAATGTTAATGTTTGTTATTGTCATCTTGTTCTACAGGTGGGGGGAGGGGGGCTTGGTAGAGACACAGGCTTGTATATATAGTCATAAAGAAAAGGACCACACGTACAAGTATATGTGATTGTGAATTGCCATCGTTGGCAGGACACTGTACAAAGCTTGTGTGAAAATATAAATAAAATATTTTTTAAAAGTTTGGTGCAGGGATACGCACAGGTGCCTTCTTGAAGACACAGAAACTGCTAAGGGGATAAGTCAAGATTCAAGGTTCCTTTATTGTTATGTACCCAAATACTCAAAAGTCATCATGAACACATGGAAATATCAAAATTAATTCTCTGCTGTGAGGCTCGTATAGCGGATATGTAATGCTATTACAGCCCCAGTGACCCAGGTTGGAATCCTGTGCTCTCTATAAGGAGTTTTTATGTTCTCCCCATATCCACGTGGGTTTCTTCCGGGTGCTCCACTTTCCTCCCACATGCTAAAGAATATGGGGTCACCGGGAAAGAGCGGGCTTATTTTTATTAACCAAAAATAGACTACATTCACAATAAATGATCTACAAAAGGGAACCGGTTCAAAGTCTCCTCCCTCTTTTAATTTCATATCCATACATTTCATATCCTTACCATTACAACCCCCCACTCTGTTTGAGGGGCTTCCCCTCTGTCTCAGCCCCTCAATGCCTGGTGATGGGAAGATTGTAGACGTCCCCACAGCGTCCTTGCATTGGCTGCGCCAAACCTCAGTGCGTCCCTCAGCACGTACTCCTGGAATCTGGAGTGAGCGTTCCATTATCAAGCGTTGTAAGACCAACAGGTTTCGGGCAGACCTAAGCGCATCTTTCACCGAATTGATGGTCTTTCAGCAGTTCTGGATGTCTGATTCTGCGTGCATCCCCGGGGGCAGCCCACAAATCAGGGAGTCCTCTGTCACGCAGCTGCAGGGGATAAACTGGGACAAGAACCCTTGAATCCTTCTCCCCACCCTCTTAGTGAGTCTGCGTTCTGTGAAGAGGTAGGCGAATGTCTTCACTGCACTGCAGTCATCTTGGGAGCAATGTGCACTGTGGGTTATGTTCCGGTTGTACAGGAAGGATCTAACTGTACCCCGCCAGCCAGGCTAAATCCTGGGTGCTTGTTTGCAAGCACTGACAATGAGGCATTCTGCTCAGGGAACCCTACAGAATTCATTGAGTCCTCATCTCTCATCTCTCAGGACATTGAAGTGCTAACCACCACTGCCTGATAACTTTGTGAATGTGGTGGAACTGCTGAACTCCTGATCACCTGGCTCTGCCCTGTCCTGCCACCCCTTCCTCTTTTGACCTGTATACAGCCTCCAACACCCTGACCCTTCCCCAGAAAGTCTGGGTCACAGCACAGCATGAGGCCCTTGTCCATTGTGTATAAAGATCAGTGACTCGGTCTCAGCCTCTTGCATTATTTACTGTGCGCCAGAGGTCAAAGGAGTCTGTCTGAAAACAAACTGTTCCCTGAAGGATAGGTGGGGTGGCAAAGTCCAGCTGACTGGGACATCGTGTGGCAACAAGGCCGGGCCCATCCTTTGCAACACTTTGGGACAGGTGTTACCCAAAATGTACTTTATTCACAATAAATTATTTACAAAAGGAAAACTGTTCAAAGTCTCTTCCCTCCCTGAGTTTTGTATCCATACATTTCCATCACTGTGTGTTGTTACACTCATTTATAGTTACACCATTGACACCACTGTGGCGCCCTGTCATTACTCCTTGTAGTTGAGAGGCTTCCCCTCGGTCTCAAACCCTCAGTGCCCGGTAACAGTCTCAGCACTCATGGGTCGGAAGGGCTCGTACTCTGTGCAGTATCCCTGGATTTAAATAAATAAATAAAGAGGATAGCTCGTCACCACTCAGATGTCGAGAATAACCAGGACCTGCCATTGGAAGGTAATGGTTCGACCAAAATCCAGCAAGAACATCAAATAAAGAGAACAGGGAGAAGCTTTGAATCCAGCGCATCATTTTTGCACCTTGATGCTCCTTGATGGATCTTGCCAGCAGTGGCTAATGGGGAATGGGCCACCTACACCCCCTGCTAATGCATTCTCGTAAATGAGCAGCTGCCAACTGAACCCCGCCCTGCTGAGAAACCTTTCTTTAATTGTGGCCCTGATTGTTAAATATGCTCCTGCTCGCTATTTCTTTGAACCGCCATAAGGCTGAGTGCCTGATCTCAGACCCACAATGCTGGATTGGGCCAATTCCAAAATGAAGGCAGGTGGAAAGAAACAGTGCATTCATAAACTTGTGCAATTAATCTGGCGCTGTAGTAGCTGACTGGTTATGTAAACACTATGAATTGTGATGTTCCTAGAGCCAAAGGCAACTCCTATGCTGACCTTCAGTGTAAATAGGCCATTAATCAGTGAATATAAATTGGCTACTGCCAAAGGGGAATACTATTGGATCAGAGAATAAAGGGAAGAGAGATTTGGAGCAGGCACACAGTGTCAATTCTTGCTTGATCTGAGTGCAGCGTGGGGAACAGAAATAGCTCGACAATGGGAAGAATTGGAACCAAGGAAAGAGAAAAAAACAACACACTGGAAAGGTATTGCGAGCTGGAGGAAGTAAAGGCTGAACTCTGCTCAGAACCCTTCGTTCCTTTCTCCTGGGCTCCAGCCATTCTGCATCTGTCTTGGTCATTTATTTCAGTCACACTCCATCGCCAGTAGTTCTGGAGAAATGCAAAAACTGCAGCTTATTTCTGTCATATGCGGAATGCGACAAAACATTCTTCCTCTGCAGACCATGGTTGAAATAGACTAGAGGGTGAAAAGAGGGAGGAATACAGGGAGAGCTGCATTTAATTCATGTCAAAAAAAAGAGAAAAGAAGGGCATATTTTAACATTTTAAATTTTTTTCATTTTAAATCTAGACCCGTAGCACAGTAACAGGCCCTTATTACACCCAATTGGCCAGTACATTCTGAAGGGTGAGAGGAAACTGGAGGACCTGGTTCTTCTTCTCCAAACCCCACCTCCCCCCCACACCCATGCCTGTTTAGAAGGAAGATTGAGATTTAGTTGTGGTGCACCCAGAGGAAATCCACAATGACACAGGGTGAACACGCAAACTCCACACAGGCAACACCAGAGGTCAGAATTGAAGAGGATCATTTTAACAATTCAAAAATTGGCACTACCATACCACCCTTGAGCTATGGGGAAACAATCTTGCATTATCTGTACATAGATAATGCCCCAACATTGTACTCCAAACCCATTGATAAAGAAGTGAACTAATGTCTGCACCCTCTCTCCACCGGGACCCTAATTATTCTCAGTGTACTCCTCTGAGGAATGGTGGGATTTCAGGGGGAATCAACCCTCAAATCTTCCAGGCCACTGGATTTTACTTTGAAATTGTGATTCATGCACCAAACATTCAGAGCTCATTTTCTCAAGGCTTCTTGTGAACTCAAGGTTCCCATTGCCCCAGCCAACGCGAGTCACAAGGATGTTCCAGAGGGGTTTAACAGTTCCTGATTAAGTTTAGGAGTTGATTGGTCTCCTATTCGCAAACATCGGCCGGCGTTTCAGAGCTGGAGGGTAAGGCAGCAGGATCCTTGGCAGAATCTCAGAGACGAAGTAGGACATGAGTTTCATCTGTTACACCCCTACCCTCACCCCTCCAACTTTCAGAGCAGTGGGCTGTGTCAACAAGTAATGACTGTTGCCCCTTGTTTTCTCTCTGGCCTTTCAGGCACAACCTTCTCAGAAGGAGTATATCAGTCTTTCGAAGATATACAGATTGCCGAGAGAAATGATTCGAGGGGCAACGTCACTCTCACATTACACACTTCTGACATGACATCACTAAAAGAATGACTGGAACAGATCCCAAACTGGCTAATAATAGTTTATTTCATTGTGGAGAATTGTGTTCTCTAACTACCTCTGAGGTAGGTCAGGGACCCGGTTGGATTCTGACGGGGTTGACCGAGTCACACCCTTTCTTACTGCTGTGTAACTGGGGTGTAACTGGAAGGCAGTGGCGGCCCCGGCCCAGGTCCGGGCAGAGGGTAGGCGGCGGCGGCCCTGATCTGGGCAAAAGCGAGGGGGAGGCGGTGGCCCTGGCCTCAGTAGAGTGAGGCAGGCGGAGGCCCCGGTCCGGACAGAAGCGAGGGGGAGGCGGTGGCCCCAGCCTCGGCAGAGCGAAGCAGACGGAGGCCCCAGTCCGGGAAGAAAGATGGAGGCAGCGGCCCCGGTCCGGGCAGAGGGTAGGCGGCGGCAGCCATGGCCCCACTCCGAGCAGAAGGTAGGCGGCGGCGGCCCCGATCTGGGCAAAAGCGAGGGGGAGGCGGCGGCCCCGATCCGGGCAAAAGCGAGGGGGAGGCGGTGGCCCCGGCCTCGGTAGATCTCGGTAATGTCTTAAGACATTAAGGCATAGTCAAACAGCACAGTAGCAGGCCCTTCCGGCGAGGTCTGGAAGGCTGGTGGCAAAACTCTGCATGCCAAACTGCATGAGTTTTTCAAGCTCTGCTGGGACCAAGGAAAGCTGCCTCAGGACCTTCGTGATGCCATCATCATCACCCTGTACAAAAACAAAGGCGAGAAATCAGACTGCTCAAACTACAGGGGAATCACGCTGCTCTCCATTGCAGGCAAAATCTTCGCTAGGATTCTCCTAAATAGAATAACACCTAGTGTCACCAAAAATGTTCTCCCAGAATCACAGTGCGGCTTTCGCGCAAACAGAGGAACTACTGACATGGTCTTTGCCCTCAGACAGCTCCAAGAAAAGTGCAGAGAACAAAACAAAGGACTCTACATCACCTTTGTTGACCTCACCGAAGCCTTCGACACCGTGAGCAGGAAAGGGCTTTGGCATATACTAGAGCACCTCGGATACCCCCCAAAGTTCCTCAACATGGTTATCCAACTACACGAAAACCAACAAGGTCGGGTCAGATACAGCAATGAGCTCTCTGAACCCTTCTCCATTAACAATGGCGTGAAGCAAGGCTGTGTTCTCGCACCAACCCCCTTTTCAATCTTCTTCAGCATGATACTGAAACAAGCCATGAAAGACCTCAACAATGAAGACGCTGTTTACATCCGGTACCGCACGAATGGCAGTCTCTTCAATCTGAGGCGCCTGCAAGCTCACACCAAGACACAAGAGCAACTTGTCCGTGAACTACTCTTTGCAGACGATGCCGCTTTAGTTGCCCAATCAGAGCCAGCTCTTCAGCGCTTGACATCTTGTTTTGCGGAAACTGCCAAAATGTTTGGCCTGGAAGTCAGCCTGAAGAAAACTGAGGTCCTCCATCAGCCAGCTCCCCACCATGACTACCAGCCCCCGCACATCTCCATCGGGCACACAAAACTCAAAACGGTCAACCAGTTTACCTATCTCGGCTGCACCATTTCATCGGATGCAAGGATCGACAACGAGATAGACAACAGACTCGCCAAGGCAAATGGCGCCTTTGGAAGACTACACAAAAGAGTCTGGAAAACAACCAACTGAAAAACCTCACAAAGATTAGCGTGTACAGAACCGTTGTCATACCCACATTCCTGTTCGGCTCCGAATCATGGGTCCTCTACCGGCATCACCTACGGCTCCTAGAACGCTTCCACCAGCGTTGTCTCCGCTCCATCCTCAACTTTCATTGTTCATCTCCAACATCAAAGTACTCGAGATGGCAGAGGCCAACAGCATCGAATCCACGCTGCTGAAGATCCAACTGCGCTGGGTAGGTAACGTCTCCAGAATGGAGGACCATCGCCTTCCCAAGATCGTGTTATATGGCAAGCTCTCCACTGGCCACCATGACAGAGGTGCACCAAAGAAGAGGTACAAGGACTGCCTAAAGAAAGCTCTTGGTGCCTGCCACATTGACCACCGCCAGTGGGATGATATCGCCTCAAACCGTGCATCTTGGCGCCTCACAGTTCAGCGGGCAGCAACCTCCTTTGAAGAAGACCTCAGAGCCCACCTCACTGACAAAAGACAAAGGAGGAAAAACCCCACACCCAACCCCAACCAACCAATTTTCCCTTGCAACCGCTGCAACCGTGTCTGCCTGTCCCGCATCGGAATTGTCATCCACAAACGAGCCTGCAGCTGACGTGGACATTACCCCTCCATAAATCTTCGTCCGTGAAGCCAAGCCAAAGAAAAAAAGAAAAAGAAAGAAAAAAGGAGAATTGGGGGAAATATTTTTCAGACTTAGGCATGATTCAACTTTAGACTAGTTGAGGACCGATTCCTTTTTTCAATCTTCATTCATGTGCCCAGATCCACACATGCAGATATACAAATAAAGTCACAGACATTGTGGTGCGCTGTTAGCCAGAATCAGACACACACACAAGGTAAAGACTGAACAACAGGCTTTAATCCACAAAGACCTCCACAGAGCCAGGCTGGCTGTGGCTGCAGCAACTCAGTGTGAGACCTCGGGAGGCTGGCGCAGGCTTATATCCCGGAGGGTGATTGACACTCAACCAGGTGGAGCTTGATCCATTCAAGCCGACTGATTGGCAGCCAGCCAGGTGTTGTCCTGCAGGTACAAAGGTTTCCCCCTGCAGTAGGCTGGTCGTGTACCACCACATTCATCCCCTTCTTTAAAATTGTCCAAGTGGTGGGGGGGGGGGGGGTGCAGTAACAAGGAATCACACCAACTATGTACACACAATATTTACAGGTTGAGATGATTCGGTGGCCGCCGGGTCTCTGTGATCGTCGTAGGACTGGTTCCTGGTCACTGGTCAGAGGGGAAGTGGGGGGGCTGGCGGCAGGGGTGTATGTGGCTGGTGTGGTGCCGCGCGGAGGGGTGGCCAGGGGGGGCCGGGGTCGATGTATGTGGGTCGTATTGAATGGGTGGGTGGGGAGAGGGCGGATTCATCTCCTAAGGCTGAAGCGGGCCCCTGGTGGTCAAGGAGGCCCTGTGTGCCCCATAGCTGCATAGGGACGGGGGTGTATGCCTGGTCAGCATCGTCCTGGGTTGGAGGGTGGCGTGGTGTGGTGGGTGCTCCTGTTGGTGCCAGGTCCCTGGTTGAGACGGTGTCCTCTCTGCCATTGCCGAACCTAACGTGAGCATAGTTATGGTTTGCTTGTAGGAGGAAGACCTGCTCGACCAGGGCTTCGGCCTTGTGTATCCGTACGGGCTTCCGCAGAAGCACCAGTCCAGGGGATGTGAGCCATGCTGGGAATGACATTCCAGTCGTCGACCTCCTGGGGAATGAGAACAGACATTTGTGAGGGGTCTCGTTGTTAGCCGTGCACAGCAGTGACCGAATGGCATGTAGTGTCTCGGGCAGGATGTCCTGCCAGAATTAAACGGCCCACCCTTTTGACCTGAGAGCCAGGAGGACTGCCTTCCAGACCACCCCATTCTCGGATTCCACTTGTCCGTTGCCTCTTGGGTTATAGCTTGTTGTGCGACTGGTCGCGATACCCCTTACTGTCAGGTAATGGCACAGCTCGTCGCTCATGAAACTAGACTCGCGGTCGCTGTGGATGAAGGCAGGGTAGCCAAACATGGTGAAGATCTGCTCCAGGGCGCTGATGATGGTGGCCGTGGAGGTGTCCGACAAGGAATGGCAAAAGGGAAGCGTGAGTACACGTCCACTACTGTGAGGAAGTAGACATTTTGCTTCGTGGAAGGCAGGGGCCCTTTGAAGTCCATGCCGAGACGCTCAAAAGGCCGAGTAGCCTTTACAACATGGGCCTGGGGGGTATGGAAGAAGCAGGGTTTACACTCTGCACAGACCTGACAGGTCTCGGTCATGTCCCTGACATCCCTGATGGTGTATGGCAGATTTCGGGACTTAACGAAATGGTACAACCGGGTGATCCCTGGATGGCAGAGGGACTCATACAATGCTTGCAACCTGTCGTCATGCATAGATGCGCAGGTGCGAGAGAGAGCATCAGGGGAGTCGTTAAACTTCCCGGGGCGGTACTGGATGTCGTAGCTGTAGGTTGCCACTCGACTCTCCAGTGCAGGATCTTGTCGTTCTTTATCTTGCTCTTGTAGGTAGTGTTAAACATGAACGCCACGGCCCGCTGGCCCCTGAGGAGTGTGAAACTCTTTCCAGCCAGGTAGTGGCGCAAGTGGCGGACCGCTTCCACAATCACCTGGGCCTCCTTTTCAATGGTGGAGTGCCCAAGCTCAGAGCCGTGGAGTTTGGAGCCCCCTGAAGGCAAGGGTGACACTCTGCAGGTGGCACTGAAAATCCAGGGCCAGGAGGAGTGGTGCGCAGTTTGGGCATGACCAGAAGCCTGAATCCTGTGTAAGTCTCCCCTCCCACCATTATATCGACCAAGCATTGCCCGAGAGTACTAACAGTCTTATCCTTGGTGGCAAGGGCGATTGAGCAGGTGGTGGGGTGGACCTTTAACCTTAGGGAATGGGCCACGCTCGGGTGAATGAAGCTCTCAGAGCTGACACTGTCCAACAGGCACTTTGTTACCTGCACGTCCATCATCGAGTGCCCGAGATTGTGGGGAATGTCCCTGGTCAGCGTGGTGGCGGCCAGGTCCAACTTGGAATTGGAGTCATCACTATCCGGAGGGATGGGGAGCATCAATGGGTGGCCTGGTCATCGCCCGTGTTGACCATGTCGACATCGGACACGAGGTGCAGCATGCAGTAGCCGATGGCCTCCGGAGGCATGGATAGTGTCGGTAGGGTGGCTTGGTCATCGCCCGAGTTGACCACGTCATTCTCAACATCGACGGAGGCCCTCCGTGTTGGGCGCTGCCTGGCCCAAGATGGCGGCGGCACATGGGGAGCCGCTGCGTGGCTGGCCTCCCCCAGCCATGTCCGCTGCACTGGGGGAAGCGACGTCATCATGGCCGGCGGCAGTGATGTCATTGCGTCAACCGGAAGTGACATCACTCTGTGAGCTGGAAGTGACGTCACTGTAGCTCTCAGCAAGCGGCGAGGGCGAAGGTTGGTATAGATGCTCGGGGCACATGCTGCAGGTGGCTGGCGGGGCCGTATGTTGCGCAGTCAAAGTCGGGGAAGGCGGAAGTTGTCGCGGGGACAATGGCGCCGCCCGGCACACGCATGAGGGGGGGGGGTCCGCGGGGGAAGTCATAGAGGGCCGCTGAGCTGCCGGCAGGTTTAGAGAGGCACACTTTTGAAAAGTGGCCTTTCTTGTCGCACTGGGATCAATACAGTTTCCTAGCTTGGCAGTTTTGACACGATCGTCGATCTGACCCACACCAGGACCCACAGTACTCACAGGGGTGCTGGGTGCCTGCCGCAGCGACGCTATCCTTCCCAGCTCGGCCTGGGGCTGGAGCTGCAGTGTGAGAGGGCCATGAGGGACCCTGGGGGAACCTGGAATCGAAGGCTTTGAAGTGCAGGGCTGCTACTTCCATGGTTTGGACCACTTCCACAGTCCTTGTTAGGGCATAGATGTTGTCTTCCAGCAGCTTCTGCCAGATGGGCCTCAAGCGTAGCCCTCGGACGAAGGCATCCCGGATCAGCCTCTCGACCTCCTCTACACCTACCTCGGGTTCAGCCAGACACGGTTGGGCCAACTCTCGCAAGTGTCCCAGGTACGACTCAGCCGTCTCCCCGCGTTGCTGGGCTCGGGTGTTGAGGAGGTACCTTGCACAGACCACATTCATGGGGGGCTTGTACAAGTTCTCGAGAGTGTCCATTGCGCTCTTGTACGTGGAGTACCTTTTGGTTACCTGTAAGGCTCAGGGACCTAGTTGTGACTCCTATCGGAGTCCAGGATGTCGCCCTCGTGTGTCTTGATGATAGCCTCGACCGCATGCTGCCAGATCTCGAAGCGTGTCTGGGCTTCTGGGTGGCGTGGGTCGACCTCGAGGCTCCCTGCACTCAGGAGTTTTTCCATGGCAGCTGTGGGAAAATTTTGTGGATTAAATTGTGGTGCGCTGTTAGACAGAATCAGACACACACAAGGCAAAGTCTGTACAACAGGCTTTAATCCACAAAGATTTCCTCAGAGCCAGGCTGGCTGTGGCCGCAGCAACTCTGTGTGAGGTCTTGGGAGGCCGGTGCAGGCTTATATCCCGGAGGGTGATTGACACCCGACCGGGTGGGGCTTGATCCATTCAGGCCGACTGATTGACAGTTGTCCTGTCCCCTTACACTCCTGCAGGTACAGAGGTTGCCCCCTGCAGTAGGCCGGTGGTGTACCACCACAGACACACACATGAAAAGTTTGTGGCTATCCATGCAAGGATGTTAAAGGTAAAAGTTCCACTATTGTCATGTAATATTACATTTAGAATGTAACATACATGAAATTCTTTAACTTTTGTCTGGCTGCCAATTTGTCCAGTGCCCCTTACAGAAACCTACAGCACCTGGTGTTCCTCAGTGGTCTCCCTTGCTTAGCTTCCAAGATCAGGCAATCGCAGGTGTACAGGCTATTAGGCTCTGAAAAATACTTATGCATGTGGACACATTGACAGACCTGCAAAGAGAGAGGATAAATTTACCATGAAAATTCAGTTGCTTCGATGACCAATTCATGGCTTCGCGTGGTCCAGGGAAGCCATAACTTTGCAAGGTAAGATCACAATTCTCCAGGCCACAATGAATCAAAATTAAGCTTGCACGTCACTGCCACAAACTTAGCAGTCCAATTGTACTTTCTGAAGATTTTGATCAAAAGATGAAAGGGATGTTGAGAAAAATGTTTCAGTCAGGCAGTTATGGGAGTGGCTGAAAGATGTTGCCATGTTAGATGAACATTTGAAGGATCCCCTCCTTCCCTCTACTAACAAGACCTTGGCCAGGAGCAGGGGAGTGAGATTGATTTAGAATTAATTTTGGCCCAGCATAGACCCAAGGGCCAAATGGCCTCCTTCTTTGCAGTGTCAATATGAAATATATCAAAAATATCAGTTCTATAAATGCATCCAACTCATGTCCAGTGCATAATTCTTTAACCAACTCATGAATGCCACTCTTTCCCTAAATATAAAACACTGAGCTCAATGCTGGGAATTTCCTCTCCGGCTTTGGAAGCTCTTAACAATCACAGGTTTCTCTCAAAAACTGGTCTAATTCCTTTGTAACTGAACAAACTATTGCTTCACTAGTTCAATTCTCCCCCCTCTGTTTTTCTCCTCTCCACGACCAAAGGAGCGACCCGCCCACAAATTCTTGTCTCCTTCCTCTAATGTATCGGCCAACCGGGTTATTCGAGGTGTGAGAGAGATTGGATAATGAGAGCGGGTTATATAAACTTGGTGTGGCCCAATTGACAAGGAGTAATGGAGAGGAGAGCCAGTTGCTGCCTTGAGGATTTTTAAGAATTCAGATGGTAATTGTACCTCATGCTGACATTTTTAATTTAGCCCCAAACAATATAACTAGGGACGCAGCCTGCAATCAAATTTCAAACCTCTGACAACCTGAACAAGTGAAAAATCTATGGCACAGATACTCTGTTCACGTAATAGAGTGGGGGTTTACATAAGACGGTTCTTCATTCTAATGCAGATTAAAGAGACTTCCCCGAAGAAAATTGGTTTTTGGAATCCAGGGAATGGGAAAGTTGAGATGCACTCAGCATGTCTTGGTTCCCAAAGCTCACACCACTGGAGGTTTTCTCATGCCCCATGTCTGGATTGTCGACCAACTGATAATAATTGATAGCTGTGGGCTATTAAGACGTCCGTCATTGTTGCTTGGTGCTGCAACTGCAATGACACAAAATGAGATGGACTCGTCTGACTTCTGTCACCTACCTGGTCATTCCTTCAATAAATGGCTCCAACATTAAAATGATGCAGGAGCATAAAAAAAAATAGACCCCAAGAACGGCTGAGCGAAGCAACAGAAAGTAATCAAGGAAGTCTGTGGGCTGCGAATTAATGTTTAAAGTAACCCCACAATCTATGGCAGCCTGTTCTCATGGCTTGTGATGGTTTCTACTTTAAACGACAGCCATGAAGCCCACATTGCCTGCCCCCGTGATTTTGTGTGTTGTATGCCCTCAGCAGTCATCGCAAACTGACAGTCCTGTCCATAAATCTCCGTGCTCTTAGTAAATAATTAGGATAACGGCTGGGATCAGCAGGTGGGCAGCAGGGTGATAGAGAGGTTCATGACAGAGAAAGGATGGGAACAACACAGACATCCAGCTGGCGTGCCCGTTTTTCTTTTGTGCCACCCAATACTTTCTCAC
Source organism: Narcine bancroftii (assembly GCF_036971445.1). NCBI lineage: Eukaryota > Metazoa > Chordata > Chondrichthyes > Torpediniformes > Narcinidae > Narcine > Narcine bancroftii. The sequence continues at coordinate 160,622,342 of NC_091470.1, forward strand.
AGCTGCATTCTTTCTCAGATGCTTTTAAAGGCAGATGATAAATTGGGAAATGCAAAGAACTATTCCCAACTGCTCGGGTTTATGGTCAGGTTTTAGAAGTGTATTAAGGAAGCAACATTAAGCTGATGTGAAATAAGAAAATCTGCAGTCGCTGTGATTGTAGTAAATGCATATAAAAGCGGGAGAAACTCGGCAGGTCTCATGACGTCCATTGGAGGCAAAGATACATGGCCAGCCTTGGTCAGGCCTAAAAAAATTAGTTACTATATATTTTTGTCTCCTATGGACTCCACAGGACCTACTGAGCTTCTCCAGCACTCAAGCTGATGCCAAGTCAGTTAAATGTTATACAAAATATGCGGCAACACTGGTGAACTTTGACCAAATCTGTTCAACCTGGAGATATGATGCTATCTGGACTGCTGGTCTTTGTTGTAATAAGTGTTGTTACAAGCAGCTGAGACAAGATGTTATGGCTGCTTAACTTTGGAATGTGGGAAGTTCAGGGAGCAGGCAGCAGAGTGGTGCAATTCCAGTAACCCCTGTTCAATCCTTCTCCTTGTTCTCATGCCCCCAAAACACATGGGGAGTGGGTTGTCTGGCCATTGTACATTTCCCCTAAAGTTTAGGTAAGTGGTAGAATCTGGGAGGAGTTCATGTGGGGAGAATGAAATGGCCAAAGTGTTGGATCAGTGGTTGATGGTTAGAATGGATTTGGAGGGCTTAAGGGCTTGTTTCCACATTAAGTGATGCCTGTTCTCAGTCCTTCTTACATCTCTTCTTAAATTAAAAAGAAGACTTGCACTTACATGGAACCTTCCATGCATGCAGAAAGAGTTTATTTCTGAAATATAGTCATTGTTACAATTTGCTCTCAACAAACTCCAACAGACAGCAATAAGATAAAGAAGTTGATGGTTGCAGTGAAGGGGCAGATGCTGGTTAGGTCGATGTGAACTTTTATTATTCGTAATAGCACCAAAGAATCTTTTGCATTCAGGGCAAGTGAGGCTTTGTTTGCCATTGAGGAGTGCAGCATTGATATTGCAGTGGGGCATTAGGCCTTGATTTGTTGCTGCTGGGATACATACCTGTCCTTGACACAAGCACTTCCAACTGAGGCCAATAACCATGGTAACATCATTTGCATGGTCCATATCTGACTCCCGAAGCAGACACTCTGTTTAAATTGTTAATTTTAATTTAGACATACGGTGCAGTAACAGGCCATTTTGGCCCACGAATCTGTGCCACCCAATTAACCTACACCTCTGGACGGTGGGAGGAATCTGGAGTTTCCAGGGAAAACCCAAGCAGGCATAGGGAGAATGTACAAACTCCTCACAGACACCAAGGGATTTGAACCCCGGTCCTGATCGCTGGAGCTATAAAGGTGTTGCGCTAACCACTACACCAGCCATGTCTATTGTGGGAGGGGGATTACCAAGTGGACAGAGTATTAGAATCAATGACCTTTGATCCTATTCGATTTCCAGAAGACAGTGGGAGAATTCAAATTCAGGGAATTGAAATATAATTTTTTTAAATTTATGGGTAACAGCCCCTACCAGCTCATGAACCCATGCCGCCTAAATACACCACATAACCTCTAAACTCTGTATGCTTTTGGAGGGTGGGATGACGCCAGGGCAACAGGAGGAAATCCACGCAGCCACGGTAAGAACATACAAACTCCTTACAGACAGCGCCAGATTCGAACTTGGGTCGCTGGTGCTGTAATGACACTGTGCTAACCGCTAACAGGGCAAGGATAGTAAATGTAACCATGAAAATCTGGGGCTATCATTGGGGGGGAGGGGAGCAAACCAATTTAGTTCGGAAATAACCCGCTACTTTCCTCCCATCTGCATCTGCGTGATTTTGGATTTACTGTCTGACTCCAAGCTGTTTCCTTGGTTCAGAGCAATTTTCAAATGTGTCCTCGTCCTCTGAATGGATAATTCAATGCAAAATAAGACTCCAGAAATCACCTGAGCACTTTGTGCACTTTGCACAGACAAAATACCATCTGATTAACACGAGCTGCAATAGGGCTGAGGTAACTTGGCAAATGCCTTACGCATGAGATACATTTCAGTAGCATGAGGAAACATGAGAAACGTCACTTCCTCATCAGTAAGAAAATCAGGAAAAAGTTTGGAGGAAAGAGGGAGATGTACCAAAAGTACCAGCCTTGGGGAGAGAACAAAGTGACAAAAAAAAGGAAATTAAATGTTTCAAAAGTACTTGAAAAAAGTTCAAAAGGAAAACAAAGTTTTTTTTGCTGACCATCTGATTCGAACATTACAATTGCAAAGTAAATGTTGCTGCTTTGGAGCTCATGGTGGAAAAGTCATTCAGACCCTCCACTGCAAACATTTTACTCATTACGAAGGCTCGTTGGGTGTGTCCTGTGTCCTTGAATCAGCTAACCCCCAACAATGTCTTTCAGTAGCCTGGAACCTCACAGTGAGTTTCTCTATGTCTCTAGGAGAGGATGGGGAGTTGTGATCCCCCTGCAGTGACCAGTCCATGCCTGGTACCATCTCCCATTGTAACTCATTCCATTCCTGCAGCTGAAGGCTGTGGAATTCGCTTCCCTCAGAGTTTCTGCCTTCCTTCAGTCAATTAACATGAACCGCTGACTTTCTCTTCAGAGAAGCATTCTACCTTCTCAGAGGGAGAACATAATATTATCCCAAAGACATCAATAGTGGGGGCAATTGCAAGTTTTTAGACATCAAGCAGTTAAATAGCAAGATTCTTTGGCGTTGATAAATTCTGAAGTAAAACAGAAAATCCTGGAAATACTCGGTGTTACGAGTAAAAGACCTAAAATCCAGATGGCTTGAGGATTGGGTCGGTCAAGATTCTCAGATTTTCTGGATTCTAGAGCAGTTCTTTTAAAATTCAAATTTAAGGAGGAATAAAGAGATGAACATATAAATTCTGGTAGTTTATTTGTTAGCAAATACAGCAAGCTTCATTTATCAAAATGAGTAGTTTTAAAGAAAAGTAAAGTCAACAGTCCACAAAAATGTAAACAAAATTTTTTCACTGCAAAAAAGCATTGTGATGCCTGAAATTATGTTTAAAAATTAACATTGCAAAAGAAGTATACAGTATACAAATGAATTTCTTTGTGATAAGATTACCTGTATTAAGCATTGTTTTGTTTGTTGCCTCTGTGGTGCTTATGCATACGTGTGTATATACACACACACACTTGTCACAAATGTGATCTGAAGTATTGAATTACTCAATTTTCCATTTTTCATCATAAATGTGCTTAATATTTGTGGAAAATATATTTTCTGGCTTTATGTGGAGACATCATGCGTGCAAATCACTCTTACAATTTTGCACTTTTGAGTCTTCACATAAGATGATTTTTGGCCCACACAAAAAAATAATTGGCAACGATACTTCAATTCCACAACTATAATGTGGACTGTCATGCCTCACTGCCCTACCTTCCTCGTCTACTCCTCAATGGGGGGGGGAGGGGGGGAGGGGGGGGTGGGGTCCATCCCATCCCAACCAGGTAAAGCAGCCTGAGCTCTGGCCGCCATGTCGAGACACACCCACAAAACCCTGCTATAGGTTTCACACCTTTGTTGCGAGTGTCTTCAATGTTGGTGTCACTGTGGTTTGTAAATGCTAAAGTGTTGAGGATGTTGGTGAGGGGGGGCGGGGGTGGGGGGGGGGGGAAAGGGACGGAATGAGCTCAAAATCTCCAGAAAACTTTGTACAGAATGGATGATTTTAAATTGTAGTCAATGCCGAGACTGTTAAAATTGATACTGATAACCGTTTGAGTTTGGAAAATCATAAACAAAATATTTAAAAAAAAAGCTGTTTCTTGACCCAACCTGACCCCTGGAAAAATTCATAAAAGATCTCATGGCTCCCCAGTATTGATGAAACTGATGATCTGGTCATTGCCGCAGCTGCTTCTGAACTCGTCTCTTTTCTCCAGCAGAACTCAAAGAGCTTTTTTACTGCAAAGAATGGCCAGGAGTGCTGAGTGAATGCAAGTCATCCGCTTTCTCTCACAAGCTCTTTTCCCTTCACTTATGCCTGATGCATAAGGCTGAGAAAGGTAAAGGATAATGGATAACTAAAGAGCGTCGTGGTTAGCGCCAGTGACCAGTGTTCGAATCAGGCACGGTCTGTAAGGCGCTTGGACGCTCTCCTTGATTCTGCGTGGGTTTCTTCTGGGTGCTCCAGTTTCCTCCCACTTTCAAAAGATGTACAGGGTTGGCCTCATAGAGGGGGCATTCCCGGGCCCCCCCAAATGAGTTATTGTGGCCCCCCCCACCCACCTGGTCTGACACTGCCACCATCACCACCATCCCCCCACCCCTATGATCAGCCGCTGATGAAAAATCAGTGCCCCCCCCCCCTCCACTGTTACCCTCGATTAGATTTGTTCTGATGCCGGCGCTGGTTAATTAGTCACATGAGGTACATTTGATCAGCACGAGTTGCTGGGCTGGAAGGGCCTGTTCCCAGACTATTTCTCCAAATTAAAATTACATTAAAAAGTGCCAAATGCACCAGGTTTCCTTTGGTGGAGACCAAATACAGATTGGCTGGGGGGGGGGGAGAGGTGGATGGGGATGAAGCCCTTTTTTTAAAACTTTATTTAAGATTTTATAACATGAATAAGATATAAGATTACATTTTAAAAAATTAAAAATTAAATAATGAAATTATAATACAACATCAGTAATCTAAACAAACTGTACCCCCCCAATAATTATTACACAACATTAATAAACCGACTCAAATTAATCCAACCCCCCCTCCTTCTCCCCCCCACAATAAAGAGTGAAGGATTAATTAGTAATATATGTAAGAGAAAAAAACCCACTTACAAAAAAAACAAAAACATTAAGCAATAATCAATTCTTAAAAAAGAATTGTAGCATGAGAATAAAAGATAAAAAAACTTTCTCTATAAAAATAAACCTTCACCAAATATCAACTAACTTCACATCTATCATCATATTAATCACATAAACCACCATCTTAAAACAAAATCCAAACCTCATTAAGCATTGTACAATTCAATTTTAGTACTCTTCCACCATTTTTCCCTTTTGCTCTTGAATAGTTATCCAATAAAAGCTCCAATACCACATTTAAATATCGCCAATCATTACGTTAAAATTCACATATCCACATAATAAAAACACATCTACAACAAAAACTATATCTTCAACAAATGGAGCATAAACAACAAACAAAATTCAAGCCTTATTAAGAATTGTACAATTCAATTTATAACTTTCACCATTATTCCCTTCATTCTGTAACTAAGATAATAAAATAATTTACACCAGAATTACCACTCCTTTCACCTTGAAGTAAATAAAAAATAAAAAGCTTATCCATCCCATTCAGATTTAAATTTCAAATACTTTCTTATACTTAATAAAATTATTAAAACCGTAAGTATTAAAAAAAAACAAATTTAAATTTAAACATTACTTAAAAAAACACACAAAAAAAAGAGAAGGAAAAAAAAGAGAAAGAAAAAAAAACACTCCCTCCCCTTATCCCCTCGGGGGTGGGGGGAGGGGGTGAAGCCCTTTGTTCTGAAAACAGAGTACTACTTCAATCCATCCTGAAACTACGTAAGGCGCAGAAGAGGGAGCGCAGGCAAGATAAGCTGAGCATGCTGGCTCAGTGCCAGAGGTGTAGATATCAAATGCCAGTTGCTGGAACTTGGATCCTGTAAAAAACAAAGTTGCTTTATGAGCCCCACGTTGCAGTTTAACCACCAGGACTACCGCACATCCTGTGACGGGCTGCTTGCAGCCTAATCAACTTGAATCTGCTACTTCTTTACAATCAAGAACACTTGATCAATTTGATTTGATTCAGCAGATGATATCAGAGAAATAGCTCAAGATCTCTCCTGAAGAATTGACTTGCAGTTCATTGCTATCTATTGGCCAGCAATGCACTAGTCGGACTCCCAGACTTTCAGGACGAAGCAAGTGGTCAAATACCTTGGGACTCAACAATAATTTTTTTTTCCAGAAGTTGTCAAGCTCTTGACCACCTCCCCACAACCATCAAAGACCACTTACAGCTCACGTAAATTTTTTGCACTGTGACTAATTGTGAATATTTATTATCCTTTTATATGGAACACGGAACACCACAGTTCCATATACAGGTCCTTCAGCCCTCTATGATGCACCTGCCCATGTAACCCTTCCTGCCTCATAACCTCATAAAATTTTTCTTTCATCAGGTTCCTGAGAGTCTCTTAAATGCCCCTGATGTTTCAACCTCCACCACCATCCCTGGCAAGGCATTCCAGGCCCCCACAACTCTCTGCATAAGAAAACTTACCCCTAATGTCTCCCCTAAACTTCCCTCTCTTCACTTTGTGATACATGACATATGTGCTGATGTCCTCTGGTGTTTGCTATTCCTGGCCCTGGGAAAAAAGCGCTGGCTGTCCACCCAATCTATGCCTCCAGGATTCTTATAGACCTCTATTAAGTCTCCTTTCATCCTTCTTCGCAACAAAGAGAAAACTCTCAGCTCTGCAAACCTTGCCTCATAAGAATTATTTTCCAATCCAGCCACCATCCTGGTAAATCTCCTCTGCACCCTCTCCATAGCGTCCACATCCTTCCTATAATGAGGTGACCAGAACTGAACACAATACTCTAAGTGTGGTTTCACCAGAGGTTTGCAGAGCTGCAACATGACCTCTCGGCTCTTGAACTCAATCCCCGTATTAATGAAGCCCAACATCCCATAGGCCTTCTTAACTATCCTATCAACCTGAAAGATATGATTATCTTTTTTTTCTCTTCTTAAGTGTTTGTGCATTTTTTTTTGTACCTGAGAAACTGCAGCAATGTGGGATGGCTCGGAAAGTGTAGCAGTTAGAGCAACGCTGTTACAGCACCAGCGATCGACACTGGAGGTTTGAATCCTGCGCTGTACGTAGGGAGATTGTGCGTTCTCCCCGTTTCTGCATGGGTTTCCACCAGGGGCTCTGGTTTCCGCCCACATTTCGAAACGTACAGGGGGTGTAGGCCAATTGGCTGACATGGCCTGTTACCGTGCTTTAATTGCATCTCTGCATTGCACTTAAGACAATAAACCTATCTTGGAGAGTTCAGAAGAAGATCATTAATTTCCAGTAGACGGATGCAGGAGAAAATCTATTAAAAAATCTGCTCTCTCTTTCTCTCTCTCACTTTTGAATCCTTTCTTTGGCTGGTTTTACAGGATTGAAGATGCGTTGCCGGTGTGGTTAGAGGTGAGAAGACATGGGATGCAACCTCTAAGCCCACGTAGAACTGGAATTAACAAGTCCAGCCAAGAGTGTCCACCCCGTCTGTATTGAATTAGCTGGCTCCTGTCAAACGGCTTCAGTGTTTGGCGACCAGTGCTGGAAACTACCTGTGCCCAGATGGCACGAGAGGGCTTGCCCTGTGGTCACAAAGCCCCTGAATCCCTCATTGCCTCTTCTCAAGGGGCAGGAGTGGTGACTGGGCCCCCTCTATGATGTTCCACCATGAAGCAATGCTTTAGGGGGTGAATGAAAGGAAGACGTTGTGATGAGAGGCACAGGCTGATCTGTGTGGCACCAACATGAGGTCACTCATGCCACAGTTAATTTATTTGGAAATGCCAAGAATATATGGTAATATTTAGCTTGAGAAATGCTCTTGGGATTTCAGGACGCTGTTTGCTTCTGGTTAGAAATCATATTTGGTGAAGGTGTTGTAGCCTAGAGGTGTGTCCTTCCTTTAGACAGAACTCTATGTGATGCTCGAATACAAGGGCAGTGTTATCATTGATAGGGGATCCTGAGTCAAAGGCCCTCTATAAACAGAACTGGGCCTGCTCCTGAAGGCTTTAGTAACTGAAGCCAGAATATGGTCAGCACACACCAAGTGCTCGAGCCTCAAGTTTGCTGACATTAGATGTCAAGCCTTATTTTAACCTTGGTGTGAGATCTCCTATGATTCCCTACTCCAGTCAGGGATTGCCTCACGGGGTGTGGGTATTAGAGGGGCAGGAGGAATTTGGGAGGTGGGGTTAGAGCAGCCTCAACTCACCCCAGTGTCAGGAGCATAGAATCACGGCGATATATAGCATAAAAGCAAACCCTTAATCCCACTGATTCTGTGCTAACATGTCCTCATTAACTCACCACAGGTTCTAACATTCACTGACACACCAAGGGTAATTGACTGTGGCCAATGAACTTGATCACTTGCACTTTCACGAGGTGGAAGGAATCTGGAGCAGCATCATACATTCACGGGGAGAACCTGCAAACTCCGCATCGACAGCACCCGAGGTCAGAGTTAAACCCAGGTCTCTGCTGCTATGAGGCAAAGACCGCAGTGTGGTGATACACCACTCGCCAACTGCAGGGGGCAACCTGTGTACCTGCAGGATGAGCACCTGAATGGACCAAGCCCCACCCGGTCGGCTGCCAATCATCCGCCAGGATATAAGACACATCCGGTCCCCCGAGATCAGTCACACAGAGCTACAGCTAACTGTGGCAGGGACTTTAAGTGGAATAAAGCCTGTTGATCAGTCTTTGTGTCTGCTTTTCTGTTCGACAGCTCCCCACACTCAGTAGCTGCACCACTGCACCACCATGTGAGCATAAAGGCAATTAAAAAAAAAGCAGTCGCAATGGTCCCTTTTGCAGTGCCTGATTAGGCAACTAAGACCATCTAACTCTGGGCTTTCCCCAATGCTCGACTCTCTCAATGCTATCCATTTTATGGCAGGGCTCCTCACTAACACCTCATTGCACATAGGTTATATGGTTCCATGGTCCACTGTGGTAGACTTTGTGACTCTGTGCAATCACCAAAGATGCCTGGAAAGACACCATTGCAAATGTGGTGGTACAAAAAAGCATATCATCATAGATTAAATTTAAATTAAATTTAGACATACGGCATGGTGATAGGATCTCTAATCACACTCCCAACCACAAACACACCCAATTCCTTTTGAAAGGAATTCATTGTGAGCTGTTTGTGAATAGTCTAATCGTGACATTGGTGAGTAGCATCTGAAATTGGCAGCAGAAACAAAATTCCATCCACTTGCATTTTCTGCAATCCTGAAGGCATGGGGTTGCGCTGAAAGGCAAAGTGTGGGGAGTAATGATGAACGAGCCACTGCTGACTCTGTCCCGTCTCCTCCCGATGTCTGAGCACATTCTCAACTCAGCATTCAACACGTGAATCTAAGGAAAAGTCTTTTTTTTAAACCATGAGGTGATCACATGAAGGATGTAGAAGCTTCGGAGAGGGTACAGAGGAGAATTATCGGGATGTTGCCTGGATTGGACAACATGTCTGATGAGGCAAGGTTAATAGGCTTTTCTCTTTGGAGAGGAAAAGGATGAGACATAACTTAATAGAGGTCTATAAGATTATGAGAGGCATAGACAAGGTGGACAGGCAGCTCTGTTTTCCCGGGGTGACAATGGCAAATACCCATCGTGGGTGGAAGGGCCTTTACTGTGTTATAATGTTCGACGATAAACCCTCTTCTATCTCTGATGTGGCTAGTTGACCACAAGACACAGACGTCGGCTAGATATTGTTGATAAGCTAAAGGTGAAGGGAGTGGGTTAGGTGGCGTGGAACAGAATATAACTGCAATACAGAGAGGAAAAAAAAATCAATAAAGTGCAGAGGAGTCTTTAAATGAGTCCCTGATTGAGGATGTTGTTGTGGAGGGGCAGCAGCTGTTCCTGAACCTAGTCGTTACAGGTCTTAGAAAAAGTGAAACTGTCCACTCACATTTCAATGCAGGCAAAGCGCCTGCTGGAAAAAAAGAATCTCATGGATGTATGTGATGACATGTATGTACTCTGACAATGTAACCAATCAACATCAGATCAGTTCCAATACTAATTATGGTCATGTTATAAAACAGAAATATAATATTGTATGAAATTGCCTTTAGTCTGCCATAAGGAAAAGATTCACCATTAGCACTACCTGGCATCCGTTCTAGTCAGAGAAAGAGAAGCAAAAGAGAGCCCCCCCCACCCCCAAGGAGTCTCTGAGTGTCTGTAGATTCACCTCCAGTGCTCCCACAGTCTCTCCAGTTCAGTTCAATCTGAGCCCAGATGCAAACATCCTACTCGGCGAGAATGTCTTCAGTGCCCAGAGCCCTCCTTGCCCTCAGCATCCTCTCAAATCCCCGTTCCAATATCTGGCTCTCTGGAGCCAGTGGCCATCAGCTCGCAGCCTGGTGTGAGTCCTTTGACCTCAAGTGGCCATCAGTCCACAGCCTGTGTAGGTTCACCGCCCACAAGTGGCCAGCAGTCCGCAGCCTGTGTGGGTTCACCGCCCACACTGCCCGTGTGGGTTCATCGCCCACAAGTGGCCAACAGCTCGCCTCCTGTGTGCGTCCTTCACTGGTCTGCCACTGTGGTCACCATGGATCCTGATAAAATCCAAGTTCAAAGGCAAAACATCCATTCCAACTTGGTGCAACATTCATAGATTGGTTTATTATTCTCCTTTCATTGGTATTGTTACAAGTCCCAAGGACTCCAAAACCCAGCAGCAATAGAAATTCACCAATGGTTACTTAAACAAAAGTTGCTTTTAATTTTCTTTAAACATAATAACAGGATCAATCTTAAACATTGCTATTAACAACCTAACTTAACCCCCTTCTAATTCTAAGCTCACGTGTATGTAATGTGTATATGTTCACAAAAGTTCTCTGTTTCACTGTCCAATCATTCACTTCCCACTCCTCCGTTCACCGGTACCAGGCAATTCTTATACTGTGCATAGAATTTGACATTTATGATTTTCTCCAGGGTTTGGTGCTGAAAGTTAAATGGTTACCGCTCAGGAAGGTTCTTGTTGGTTTCAGAGAGAGATTTGTTGCTCGTTGGACACACACCAACTGATTTCCTCCAATCAGTCACTTCAATGTCTTGCCGAAGAAACTTGCCCCATCATGGGTTTTCCAAATGATAACCTCTTCTTTCAGGTCACCACAGAGTTCCTCTTGTTTCCCTTATTTCAGGAGAAACACTCTAGCCAGCTATTTCCACTTGTAAGGACTACAAAGGTTTTCAACAGGCTGAACTCAGAACTCAGAACCCATCTTCAAAATGGGGTTTTCAACAAGCCCCTGCCAGCTCGCCATTTTGCAGCCTCAACTGCTACTGTAGAACTGACTGCTCTCTCTCTCTCCCCAAAGAGTAATTACCTGTCTGTTTTTTCTCTCTTTGCTTGTAAAAACCATATGAAGTCTTACAGGGTTCGAAACCCAATCTTTGAAAGATCCTATCAGTATCTGAGTCTGGACTTCGCTCCATTTGTGAAGTTCTTTCCAAAAGCAGTTACATTGTCTCTGCAAAGTTACAGGTGACACAAATAACTCACTTCAGCAAAGCTCTTGTATTTTAAATGAGATGTCTTTTGTGAAGTGTTACTCTGTTTGTGGTGTAACCTAAATTCCACAAACTATCTCTTTTAAAGACATAACTATTCCAACATATCTTATAATAGTATCTTTGATATGAACTTTACAACACGTGCAAAGCAGAGGAGGTGGAGAAATGGGCAAAAGCCAGCCTGAGAGGATGTAAACTGAGGGTATTTATGCCATGTTTAAGCGGTGGGATGGCCAACGGTCTCAGATTCTGGATAAGTAACACTAAAAACTAAAGTAATACTAAAAAACTCTAAAGATCATCTTTATTACTTGGAATAGTAAACTGGAGGACAGGTGAAGGAGTTCGTCAAAAGTTGCCAATATATGAATCCAGAGCAAAGTTTTTTTAAAAGGCAAACGAATTTGCATTGGGCAGGAATGCAACAGAAGCCACAAGGTCTAAAAATGTAAAAGCAGAATGACACTTCCATCATGGTTGAGGCTTGGACTTTTTTTCTTTTTAACCAATTAAAGTTGTAAAAGAAAAACATTGCCAGAAGCCTACCTGGAAAATTACTATATTTTTTCACCAATAAAACCACACTGATGATTAATGTTCACCATCTAGAATTTCTGTTTACTTGCGCAAATAGCACACAAGGTTTTCAGAATGCCGACGTAGACTACAGATCAATATCGTCCATTTGCAGGACGCAGTGGTCAGTAGCACGAGGTGAGTAAAAGCAATTGGCAAAGCGGAAGTTGAAACGAAGTAGAAGCTATTGCAAAAGTTACCATAGAAACTGGAGATACAGTCAAGGAAAAGGCCACATTAGTCAGGAACCACTATGACTAAGCCAGTTGTGCTTTGTAGAGATCAAAAGTTGATGTATCTCTTGGCTGAAGTATTATTTAATAACCAAATATGTACAATTTTGCTGAACGCTAACAAACACCAAAAATACTCCCAATTTTACCACATTAGATTCACATTCTAATTTTACATCCAGGTTGACCACTATTTTGATCCCATGCCAGACCTATTTTGATCTGCAGTTTATTGTTTACAAGTGACCAAAGAGAGTATATTTAAATCGGGCATGGGGTGAAAGTTCAGATTACATAAGGACAGTGACTCTTGGAACCAGAAGGAGTGCCATCAACCCCTTTAGGCTTCTCAATTACGAGCATGGTTGATTATGCCCCAGTGGAGTCCCCTCGAGGCTCTTCACGAAACCCCATCATTTCAGTTACCCTCACCTTTCTGGATTAGAGCATTCCAATGATTTAAACCACCCACATGAAGGGATTTCTCATCAGTTTTAAATGATCATCCCCTTGGCCTCTGGCCATGCCCCCCATTTCTGGACTCCTAAGGAACTGCACACTCAGCATTCTGCAGAATCCGATATTTCAAAGATACAGCGTGGTTAAAAAGCCTTTCCAGCCCACAAGCTCTCACCATCCAATTACTCCAATGTAGATCAAACATCTTTGTGACATGGGGGTCAAACTGGAGTGCTCGGAGGAAGCTCGCACGGTCACAGGGAGAAAGTGCAAACTCCTTACCGTCTACGGGAGATTCGAACCCGGGTCGCTGATGCTGTAATGGTGCTGCACTAACCTCAGCGCTAACCATGCCATATCTTTCAATGACCTCTCGTTCGACATTCCACTGAGCCGAGGGTAATCTTATCCAAACTCATCACTTAGGATGCAAACATCATCTTCAGGAATCAATCTGAAAAAAAAATTCTCCACTGCCTCCAGGAAACATTCTACCATGTTATTGTTGCAGATAAATATATTCCCAACTTGCAGAGTGATCTGATCAAAGCCTTGTAGAATTAAATTAAGACTTCTTTCCGCTTGTGTTTGGATTCGCTTACAATAATGTCCAAAATGTCATTTGTCTGATTCCCAGCTGTGTCCTATGCTATCTTTCCGCATTTCAACTGCCAAGAGTTCTCATAGGCCAAATTTTATTAATTCAAATAAAATTCTGTTTGCCCTTTCCACCAAATTCAACATCCTCGCATTTTCTCTTTCGAGATCACTCACATTTTATATCTGACACGATTCTTTGCTACCTCCTCACAGTTTGGTTTCCCAGCCAACTTTTGATACTTTGTAGGCTTTGAGAAATTACAATCCATTCATATTGTGAAGATTTACTGTACATGCTAGCTCTCCGAGTCAGTGTGTCCGATGTGGCAAAGTCTAACTCGGCCACTTTAATGCAACTTATAGGTCAAAGTAACTTTATTATTGGAAAACTAAGAGACCACAAAACAGTTCCCAAACCCTGAACCCATCAGTCAGCTTTTTAAAAACAAATTTAATTAAAAAAAATTTCAACATACAGCCTGATAACAGGCCATTTTGGCCCACAAGTCCGTGTCACCCAATTTACACCCAATTAACCTACATCCCTGGTACGATTTGAGGAAACCGGAGCCCCCAGGGAAAACCCACGGAGACACAGCAAGAATGTACAAACTCCTTACAGACAGATCAGGATTCAAACCGTGGTCCCGATCACTGGTGCTGTAATGGCGTTGTGCTGTCCGCTACGGTAACCGTGCCATCCCTAGCTTGTATTAAACCTCATCTTCCCGTTAATGTTTTGTTTAAATATGCAAATTACAACTATTCACAAATATCAGAGGTTGCCCAGAGAAAAGGAGAAGAAATTCATTGTGTTCCTTTTCCAAATAGAGTCTTGTGACTTTTGATGAAAGGTGCTAACATTTCATTGGGTGTTCACTCTGGTAGCCTGTCATCTCCATGATCACTTTTATCCTTACATAACTTGCATAGGTATGGAATTCTGCCCATCATTAGTTCAATCGCCATCCATGTTCCTGAGACATTCTCTGCTTTCCTTCCCCTTCCTGTTCAAACTTGACCTCATGACTCCCATCCTCTCCCCAGGCAATTCCTGGCAATGACCCTTGAAATCCTCCAAACTCACCAGCTGATGCTAACCTGTGTCCAAAGCAAACCCAGAGCCCATGACCCTTGGCTCATGCCCACCAACATCCTGGTCTATGACCCATCCCACTTCCCAATATTTGTCTAGAATCATGCAATTACCCTTACATCTCCCGATCCATTTGCCTGAAGCCTCAAACCCAGACTCCCCTAAATCAACGAGCTCCCAAGCTTCACTAGGCATAAACCCAGATTAAACACACAATCATTCTGGAGGGACTCAGCAGGTTTTGCAGCATCCACAGGAGGTAAAGAGATATAACTGAGGTTTCGGGCCTGAACCTGAATGAGGGGCAAGGCTCAATTTTTAAGATCTTTCCATCTGCCCTGTTATTTGATGTGGGGTACATGAATCCTGTACCATCTCCCACACAAACGCGCTACCATTCAAATTCCATTTTATACTTTCTTGTTTGCTTTGAACTTTAAAAAATTATGAAGGGGAGTGCATTGACATCAAAGAAAATAAAGCAAATCTCTAAAATATTCCAATTCATCCATCCTTGTGTCAATCTTCAACCTTGGCCATTCCCAATCCTCCATTCGGCATTTCCCTTGGATAACTGTACCATCTTGGCAGTGGATGCTGCCATGCAGTTCCACAGTGAGGAGCTCATTATCACAGTAGCCATTCTAGTGTAACTGTCCCTCAGTGTCCATGTACATGAGCCATTGAGTAGAAATGTGTCTGAACCTGGGGCAGCAGCACTGACGGTGAATGAAAGCATCTGTGACAACAAACACCTAACTCTGCCTAGATTTGGTTGCTTTGCATGGTTCTATCCCATAAGATTAGCACATATTCCGTTTATGTCTGTCATGGCATGTATGTAGCATTTGCTATTAGAATTATTCATTGCTATGGAAGTGTTGATATCACTTCTTTTAATATTACCATTCTTAATTATTCATATTTATATGTTTAAGCATCTCTTCAGAATCCGACCATAAGAAATAGGAGTTGAAATAGTCTATTCAGCCCATTGAGTCCGCCTCGTCATGTAATCTTAAGCTGATACGTTCAGGCCCACTGCACGGCCTTCTCCCTATGGTGCCCTGGCTAATCAAGAACCTAACAATCTCTGCTTTAAATACACCCAATGACCTAACTGCCATAATTGCCTGTGGCAACAAATTTAGCAGATTTACCCCCACCCCCCCCCCCCCACTCTGTGGCTAAATGAATTCCTCTAGACCTCTGTTCAAAGTGGATGCCCTTCATTCCTGAAGTTGTCCCAATGGAGGACGTTGAAATTTGGCACTGATGTGCACCAAGCTTCCACAATGTATACGTTGGTGATTTTTCACTGAGAGGGACGGAACAGTTGGCGTAGTGGTTAGCGCAATGCCTTTACAGCCCCAGCGAATGGGTCTGGGGTTCGAATCCCGTACTGTCTGTAAGGAGTTTGTACGTGTCTGCGTGAGTTTTCCCCAGGGGGTTCTGTTTCCTCCCATCTTTCGAAACGTACTGGGGGTGTAGGTTAATGGGATGTAAATTGGGCGGCATGGACCGAAATGGCCTGTTAGCATGCTGTATGTCTAAATTTAAATTTAAAAAAAATTAAAAATAGTGCCTTCTATTGTTCAATGTCTGCCCACGAGTCTGCAAAATTCACCATCAAAATCCCTGCTCACTGCAGGGAGTTGCTCAACACAGTTCTTCATTAGGCCAATATCCCTTCATCCCTTTTCTCCCATTTAGTTTCAAGTGCAATGTGAAGACAAGACCCCAAAAGCAGAATGTTCCACAGAAAATGAGATTTCTATACACAGGAGAATGGAACCATTCATAATTATAACTCCTCCTCTTCCTTCCAAAGAAACTGAAGTTTGTAAATTCTTGAGCTTATTCAAAATCTTTTTATTTCATGAAACAGACATATCAAAACCATTTGTGTGTGTGTGTGTGTGAGTATGTGGTTGTTATTACTGTATTTTCCACATTAATCTGCCACAAAATGTATCCCCAACGAAACCACTTACCTGTCTGGGCAGAAATGCCGAGGAAAGCCGTCAGCATGAGAAGGACAACCAAGGGTCTGAAACCCATTTTGTACATGCTTATTTCTTTTAGCGAGGAAGGACTGGGCTTTCAGCTTCAGAACAAAAATGCAGCAAACTCCTGGAATTCTTCAAAGGCAAAAATGCAGTAGTGCTTTCAAACCAGCCTTTGATCAACTTTCCTGACTGTCTGCAAGAAAACCAAGAGTATTTCTGGCTTCCACCAGACTCTTATATATTTGGGCTGGAAATTTTACAGTGTGGATCATGATGACGTCTTGGGAGTGAAGTGGATTGGGTGTGGATGTTGTGGGGTGGGGGGGGGGGGCACAGTGTGGAGAATAGGAATGATCTCAGACTCAGATTAAGCTCGAGACTCTTTCAGTCTGTGCTCACTTTAAACAGCTTGGGCCACAGCCAGCATTCAAAATCTTTCATCTAAAAGGAATCCAGTTCTTTGTGATATATTTAGTCCGTTTAACAGGGAATGGCTGAGAAATTAATGTCTTTGCAATTTGTTTATGGAGAAAGAACATCTTGATGGCTATAATTAAAACCTTTTTAAATGATCGATCATCATTCCTTTAAAGCACCAAAAATATTCCCTACCAAATCACAACCTAAATAAATATTTTCTTCTTCATTTTTCCTTCCACTGATCTTGCTGGACATTCTCCCAGGAACATAATTTGACTGCAGTAGTACCAATTCATGGCCTCAATGGATATTCACATTCCAGGAGATTTCTTATTACCCTTCAAGCACGACAGTAAATGAACAGAAACCAGCCGTTTGTCTCAGAAGCTAAACCACATGAGAAATTTTGACTTGATGACAAGAGGGCAGAAATAGGCTGATTTTCCTGCTTCGACAATCTGTCGCCAGACCACAAAGATGATCCAAATTGTCCTCTATGATGCCCTAAAAGTTCTGCATCACCATTGCTGTCCTGGTAACATGCTGGCTCACTTGCCTCTGCTTCACAGGGCTGTGGACTGTTCACTTATTCCAAAATTTGGGCACAAAATCTTATCTGACTCCACTATTCAGTTACACAGCAACGTTATTACAGTGCCAGCGACCTGCGTTCAAATCCGATGCTGTCTATAAGGATTTTGTACATTCTGCCCATGACCTCTTACCCTCCCACAACAGTAACTCAAAAAATAAGAGCAAAAAAACTGTACACAAACAAAGAACTGTAAACGGTTAATGAATGTAAACAAACTGGCTGTGCAATACAGAGTATTAAAAAAAAATCAATAAAATGCTCAAGTCATGGTCCTTACATAAGTCCCTGATTGAGTTTGTCATTGAGGAGTCTGATGGTGGAGGGGTAGCAGCTGTTCCTGAACCTGGCGGTGCGAGTCTTGCGACACAGAAACCTCTTTCCTGATGGCAGCAATGAGAACAGAGTATGTGCTGGGGGCTGTGGATCCTTGATAATTGCTGCTGCCCTCTTCTTGTAGATGTTCTTGATAGTGGGGAGGGTTTGCTGTGTCCACTACCTTTTGGAGGGATTGGTGTTCCCATTCCAGACCATGGTGCAGCTGGTCATTCCACCACACATCTGCAGAAATTTGCCAGGGTTTCAAATGTCATACCAAACCTCCGCAAACTCCTGAGGGAGTAGAGCTGCTGATGTGTTTTCTTCATGATGCCATTGGTGTGTTGGGTCCAGGAAAGATCCTCTGAGATAGTGACTCCCAAGAACTTAAATTTGCTACCCCTCTCCCCCCTCTGATACCACAGTGATCACTGGATTGTGCATCTCTGGTTTTCCCTTCCTGAAGTCAACAATTAACTCCTTAGTTTTGGTGACGTTAAGTGCGAGGTTGTTGTTGGTGCACCATTCAACCAAGTTTTCAATCTCCCTCCTGTACGCTGACTCAACCTTTTAAGATCAGATATTATCGACTGTCATTTAATAAAACATGATTATTTTACATAATTAAAGATTTTGGAGCACAACCACAGGATTAGAGAGGCAGTTTAGCTGAACTGTTTAAAAAGAAAACCCTCAAGGAATTGAAGCTGGTGCTTGGAGATCAAGGGATTTATTTGGCATTCCAGCAATGCCAAGTCATCAAGATCCCTTCAGTTCTTGCTCTTTTGAAATTCAGTTTTAAGTAACGTGACTGTTGATGTCAAAGCCTGTCATATATCATGTCCATTGGACCTGTTGGTCTCTGTAGATGTGATTGTATCAGGAGGACAGCCTGCTCTGACCTTAATCCTTCTCACTTGCCAAATGGGTCAAACGCAGACAGAAACAAGAATTCTGTTGTGGACCCTGACCCTAATTCAGTGGATAGCACTCACTCCAGAATCAGATGATTTGTGAATCCCACTGTGGGATCCCTTGCACAGAATTTAGTGAAATTTATGGTGGAGATCACTTCTAACTGGATCTGCCTGGAAAGGAACTTCTGAGCAATCCAAACAGTAGCACTCCAAACCTTCTGATGCGTTTTAACCTTTCTGTCATCTGCAAAACACAGCTGACGACACCATCCTCTCCTTCATTGCTCATGTTCGAGGCACCATCCTTGTTTGGTTCCATTTGCATTTCTAAATCACAGCCAAAGATGTACCTCTTCCCATCACCAGGATGCTTTCCTTGGCTCTGACCTACATTTGGCGTTGTGCATCCTCGCCATACTGTCATTCAAAAACAGGACTTGACTTCCACCACATATGATTGCCACACTGCTGCATCTATCAGGAATACTCCACTTTCTCAGATTTCTCGAGATGATTAGAAGATTCTATTGATGAAATATGTGGAAAACTGAAACCATTATATTTGATTTCCACCAAACACCGGCTCCCTGCCTTCATCAACTCACTATCTCCATTGCCAGAAGCTGATCCAGACCACGACTAAGACCTTTTTTTTTCCAGTTCCTTGACCTAATGCCTTCATCAGCTTATCTGCTGCAGAAACGTCATCCACACCGTTGTTCCTTATTAGTTTGAGTTTTCCAGTGGTCACCTGATCTTCCATCTGAATGTCTGCTTTGTGTATCTCAAATTGCTCAATTGAACATGAGCTTTTTGATGTCCACCATCATTTGACAAGACCTTCATCCTGGTTTTCAACATGCTCCAACCCAAACCCAACCTTCAACCCCCCACCTTCAACTCTACATCTGCCACCTCTTCCAACCAATAAGATCTCATTGCTTCATGAATCGAGGGTTCAAACAGTTACATCTCTAACACTTAGTTCTGACGACAGATCAATATTGTGAAATACGAGTGTTGATTTTTCCCTCCTGAAGGGCTGTCTGATCCGTTGAGTTATTCCAGCGTTGACTGTTTAGATCTGAGTCTTGCTTGGTCTCTCAGACTGGCAAGCAATGATAGGTAGTGAAATCATTATTTTTAAAAAAACTTTATTTATTTGTTCAAAATACAGATAGTAAATAACATATACAACAATAATCCAAAAACATGAACGTTATATTTTATAGAAAAAAAATGAAAAAAGGAAAAAAAACCCTCCCCCCCTTCAGCCAGCTCTCCTAAGGAGAGTCATAAAGAAAGGAAAAAAAAATTAAGGAAAAATTAAACATACATATTAAAATCTAATCAACATAAATCAAAATGTAACTATTCTGAATATAACAACCACTTACTAATAAAAAAGCTATAATTATCATGTGAAACATATGTAATTTTTTCCCATTATTAAACAATATTTCATCTCATTATGCCATCTATTAATATCAATCATATTTGTATCTTTCCACATACTAACAATACATTTTTTTCTCTATAAATAATGCTAAATATACAAAAGCAAGTTGAAATTTATCTAATCCCAAACCTTTCAGAGGTTGCAAACTGCCCAATAAAGGTACTATCAGATTTAAAGGTATTTTAATCTTATACAGATTTGGATTTATCCCAACCCTTTTTATCCATACCATCCTATAACATTTAATACATGAATGAAATATAACCCTTCTCTGGTACCTTCATAAGAAAAGTCTCAAATTTAATCATTTCAGATAAAATCATATCGCTACCAAACACACATTTTACCAAAGATCAAATTTAAAAATAAAGAAACAAAGAATTCTTATCAATACCATAGCTGTCCCTCATCGTTATGCTTAATCGAACTGTTTAAGCCTCGAACATTAAAAGTAGCAAACCTCAACTTTAACATATCTACTAATATTACTAAAGACCAATAATATCTTTATATAAAAACTCAAATCATCGTATATAGGCCCTCCAATAGGAGAGAAAAAAAATCACAAAGTAAAAGCTAGATAAAATGAAAATAAAAAAAAAGAAAATAAAATTAACAACCCCCCCCCCAAAATAAAAACTACCAAAAGGTAGTAATCCCTAAACAAAATTTGGGTGTGGATCACCCACCAGTGGCTGATGACTAATAGAACCTAGAACAAATCTCTTCCTCCCCAGCCGAACAAAAAAAATCTCGAAATATCATAATAACGTAAAAAGTAAAATAAGAATAAGAAGATTCTGCTATTCATCCAAGAGGTTCCAAACTCGGAAATCCTATTTCAAAAGAAGTTGGACTCTTTCCATTCCCGTTTTTCCCATTTCTAAAATTTCTTCCATTTCCAGTACAACCAGATTTTTCTTTAGGAGACAATGGTGGACTACGTCTTTGTCCTCTTATATCTGGCAATGAATCAGCAAAAATCATTGCTCCAGCTCCCTCAACAGCCCTTAAGGCTAGAGCTGGATGAGGTCCTCACCCGGGAAGAGACATATAAAGCAAATGAACAACTGAAAAGTGGCAAAGCAGCAGGTATGAATGGAATCCCCCCAGAGGTCTGGAAGGCTGGCGGCAAAACTCTGCATGCCAAACTGCATGAGTTTTTCAAGCTCTGCTGGGACCAAGGAAAGCTGCCTCAGGACCTTCGTGATGCCATCATCATCACCCTGTACAAAAACAAAGGTGAGAAATCAGACTGCTCAAACTACAGGGGAATCACGCTGCTCTCCATTGCAGGCAAAATCTTCGCTAGGATTCTCCTAAATAGAATAACACCTAGTGTCACTGAAAATGTTCTCCCAGAATCACAGTGCGGCTTTCGCGCAAACAGAGGAACTACTGACATGGTCTTTGCCCTCAGAGATCTCCAAGAAAAGTGCAGAGAACAAAACAAAGGACTCTACATCACCTTTGTTGACCTCACTGAAGCCTTCGACACCGTGAGCAAGAAAGGGCTTTGGCAAATACTAGAGCGCCTCGGATGCCCCCCAAAGTTTCTCAACATGGTTATCCAACTGCACGAAAACCAACAAGGTTGGGTCAGATACAGCAATAAGCTCGCTGAACCCTTCTCCATTAACAATGGCGTGAAGCAAGGCTGCGTTCTCGCACCAACCCACTTTTCAATCTTCTTCAGCATGATGCTGAAACAAGCCATGAAAGACCTCAACAATGAAGAAGCTGTTTACATCCGGTACCGCACGGATGGCAGTCTCTTCAATCTGAAGCGCCTGCAAACTCACACCAAGACACAAGAGCAACTTATCCGTGAACTACTCTTTGCAGACGATGCTGCTTTAGTTGCCCATTTAGAGCCAGCTCTTCAGCGCTTGACGTCCTGTTTTGCGGAAATTGCCAAAATGTTTGGCCTGGAAGTCAGCCTGAAGAAAACTGAGGTCCTCCATCAGCCAGCTCCCCACCATGACTACCAGCCCCCCCCACATCTCCATCGGGCACACAAAACTCAAAACGGTCAACCAGTTTACCTATCTCGGCTGCACCATTTCATCGGATGCAAGGATCAACAACGAGATAGACAACAGACTCGCCAAGGCAAATAGCGCCTTTGGAAGACTACACAAAAGAGTCTGGAAAAACAACCAACTGAAAAACCTCACAAAGATTAGCGTAAACAGAGCCGTTGTCATACCCACACTCCTGTTCGGCTACCGACATCACCTACGGCTCCTAAAATGCTTCCACCAGCGTTGTCTCCGCTCCATCCTCAACATTCATTGGAGCGACTTCATCTCCAACATCGAAGTACTCGAGATGGCAGAGACCAACAGCATTGAATCCATGCTGCTGAAGATCCAACTGCGCTGGGTAGGTCATGTCTCCAGAATGGAGGACCATCGCCTTCCCAAGATCGTGTTATATGGCGAGCTTGCCTCCAACCGTGCATCTTGGCGCCTCACAGTTCGGCGGGCAGCAACCTCCTTTGAAGAAGACCGCAGAGCCCACCTCACTGACAAAAGACAAAGGAGGAAAAACCCAACACCCAACCAAACAATTTTCCCTTGCAACCGCTGCAACCGTGTCTGCCTGTCCCGCATCGGACTTGTCAGCCACAAACGAGCCTGCAGTTGATGTGGACATTACCCCTCCATAAATCTTCGACCGCGAAGCCAAGCCAAAGAAAAAAGAAAAGAAAAGAAGAATGAGGGGAGATTTGATAGAAGTTTACAATATATTGAGAGGTATAGACAGAATAAATGCGAGTAGGCTCGTTCCACTTAGGAAAGATGGCTTAAGTGTGAAAGGGGAAAGGTTTAGGGGGAACATTAGGAAGAACTTTTTCACTCAAAGAGTGGTGGGAGTGTGGAATGTGTTACCATCTGACATGGTAAATGCAGGATCACTCTTAAGTTTTAAAAATAAATTGGATAGATACATGGATAGGAGAGGTCTGGAGGATTATGGAGTGGGTGCAGGTCAATGGGACCAGTAGTATAGTGTTTTCAGCACAGACTAGAAGAGTCAAATGGCCTGTTTTCTGTCCTGTAATGTTCTATGGCTCTATTGGAATTGAGAATTCCAGATGTTCACACACTCCTAATCTTGATCCTGAATGACCTACCTATTATTTTGAGACTGTCTCGACGTCCAAAGTTCCTCCATTGGGGAAATATCCTCCTTGCATTCCTCTAAACATGGTGAATATACTCAATTTCTCCTTGTAGAGCAAACCCACCATCCTTGAACCCAGTCTCGTGAAAATGTTCCATCTTACTTCGAGAATGAGATCAAAACGACATCATACTCCAGATGCAGTGACACCAAGTCCCAATCCGTTTTGGACTCCTCACTCCTGTAAGCAAACTCTTCATATTACAAAGGCTGACCTACCAGTTGTCCTCCTGTTGGCTTGCTGCAGTTAGACAATGGAAGATCCCTTCCATATCAATGCAATGAATGGTTCACCAGCCCTGTGCCATTACTCCGTTTTAACATATTTATCTTACAAAAGTTAAAACTTCCTTCAGAATATTGGGGAGGGGAATTTCTTCTGAGTACATTAACATTAATGCAGAGATGGGGCGAGAGTTTTTTTAAAATAATTTTTTATTTTTCACACTGTGAACCATATCAACCAAAATATGTACAAACATTTCTCATTAAATATACACAATGGCATTTTCTCCCTTTTTTCTCCCTTTCCCTCCCTCCCTCCCCTCTTCCCACCACCCTCCAAAGCTTATAAATATTCAACATAGACAATACAATAAAACCATAAAACAATATCTTCACACAAAGGAAAGTAAACGAGAAAAATGCGTCATCTATTTGTTACACACTGAATCTAGTCGGTTTGTCTTCTTATCATTTTAGGGGATGGAGGTCCTAGGCAAGCTCTCTCTGTTATGTTCCCAAATTTGTTCAAACATTGTGACTTTATTTTTTAAATTATATGTTATTTTTTCCAATGGAATATGTTTATTCATTTCCATGTACCATTGCTGTATTCTCATGCTCTCTTCCATTTTCCAAGTTGACATACATTTTTTTGCTACAGCTAAGGGTATCATAATGAATCTTTTTTTGTGCTTTATCCAATTCGAGGCCTAGTTCTTTACTTCTTATGTTACTTAAAAGAAAGATCTCTGGATTTTTTGGTATGTTATTTTTTGTGATTTTATTTAATACCTGATTTAGATCTTCCCAAAACTTTTCCACTTTCTCACATGCCCAAATTGCATGTATTGTTGTTGCCATTTCCTTCTTTCAGTGAAAACATCTATCTGATACTGTTGGGTCCCATTCTTTTAACTTTTGAGGAGTGATATATACCCTGTGTAACCAATTACACTGCATCATGCGTAACCTTGTATTTATTGTATTCTTCATAGTTCCAGAACATAACTTTTCCCATACTTCATTTTTTATCTTTATGTTAAAATCCTTTTCCCACTTTTGTTTAGGTTTATAGCATATTTCATCATTTTCCTTATCTTGCAGCTTAATGTACATGTTCATTATAAATCTTTTAATTATCATTTTGTCTGTAATCACATATTCAAAGCTGCTTCCTTCTGGTAATCTCAGTCTGTTTCCCAATTTATCTTTTAAATAAGCTTTCAGTTGATGATATGCAAACATTGTACCATGAGTTATTCCATATTTGTACTTCAACTGTTCAAATGTTAATAAATTATTTCCCAAAAATTTTTTTTTAATTCTTTTGATTCCTTTTCTCTCCGATTCTCTGAAGGAAAGGTTATCTATTGTAAAAGGGATTAGTGCATTTTGCATCAATAATAATTTTGGTATTTGATAATTAGTTTTTTTCTTTCTAAGTGGATCTTCTTCCATATATTAAGTAAATGACACAATACTGGTGAGCTTTTATATTGCACCAGCTTTTCATCCCACTTATAAAGTATATATTTCAGTACCTTCTCCCCTATTTTATCTAGTTTTCTTAGTCCAGACTGGTTTTTCCCTTGTCTGGTAAAAATCTGATAAATACCTTAATTGTCAGCTCTATAATAGTTTCTAAAGTTTTGTAACTACAAACCACCTTGGTTATACCTCTCTGTTAATTTATGTAACGCTACCCTCGGTTTCCTCCCTTTCCTCAAGAATTTCCTTATTATTCTCTTTAGTTCATTAAAGAATTTTTATATTAAGGGAATTGGCAACGATTGAAATAAGTATTTTGTCCTTGTGAAGACATTCATTTTAATGCAATTTACCCTATCTATCAATGTTAGCGGTAATTCTTTCCAATCTTCTAAATCTTCCTGCAATTTCTTTATTAGTGGCTGATAATTTAGTTTGTACAAGTGGCTTAAGTTATTATCTAACCTGATCCCTAGGTATCAGATTGCTTGTGCTTGCCATTTAAATGGTAATTCTTTTTTAAATTCTGTATAATCCACATTACTTATTGGCATCACTTCACTTTTCTTTGTGTTGATCTTGTACCCCGATCTTTCTCCATATTCCTTCAATTTCTTATGTAATTCTTTAATTGATATCTCTGGCTCTGTTAGGTATACTATGATGTCATCTGCAAATAAGTTGATTTTTTACTCCTTCTCCTTTATTTTTATTCCTTTTATTTTATTTTCTATTATCAGTTCTGCCAAAGGTTCTATTCAATAAGGGGGTAATGGACATCCCTGTCTAGTTGACCTACGTAATTTAAATTGGTTCATTACATATCCAGTTACTGCTACTTTGCCAACTTCTGTGATACTTTAAATAAGTAGTTCCACTCTACTCTGTCAAAGGCTTTTTCTGCGTCTAAAGCAACAGCCACTGTTGGTTTCTTATTTCCTTGAACTGCATGAATTAGATTAATAAGTTTACAGACATAATCCACTGTTCGTCTTTTCTTAATAAATGCAGTTTGATCTTGTTTTACTATTTTTGGTACACAATCGGCCAATCTGTTTGCTAATAATTTTGCTATTATCTTATAATCTGAGTTAAGTAGAGATATTGGTCGATATGATGCTGGTGTTAATGGATCCTTCCCCATCTTTGGTATCATTGTAATTATTGCTGTCTTACATGAATCTGGCAAGTTTTGTGTTTCTTCTATCTGGTTCATTACTTCCAGAAGAGGAGGAATTAATAACTCTTTAAATGTTTTATAAAATTCTATTGGAAATCCATCCTCTCCTGGTGTTTTATTGTTCGGCAGCTTTTTTAATATATCCTGTACTTCCTCTACTTCAAATGGTGTTATTAGTTTATTTTGTTCCTCTTCTTGCAATTTCGGCAGTTCAATTTTAGCTAAAAACTCCTCTATTTTATCATCTTTCCGCTCGTTCTCAGTTTGGTATATCTCTGTTGGGTAATATGTAATTTGTTTGTCCTTTTTCCTTGATGCCAATACAGTTCTTTTAGCTTGTTCTGTTTTAAGTTGCCAGGCTAATATTTTATGTGTTTTTTTCTCCCAGTTCGTAATACTTTTGCTTTGTTTTCATTATGTTCTTCTCCACCTTATACGTTTGTAATGTTTTGTAATTTTTTGTCCGCCAATTCTTTTTTTCGTTATATCATCCCGTTTTACTAGTTCCTTTTCTGTACTTAGTATCTCCCTTTCCAACTGCTCTATTTCCCAATTGTAATCCTTTTTCATCTTAGTTACATAACTTATTATCTGTCCTCTAATGAAGGCTTTCATTGCGTCCCTTAACATAAATTTGTCTTTCACTGATTCTGTGTTTATTTCAAAATATGCTTTAATTTGGTGTTCAATAGACTCTCTAAAATTCCTGCCTTTTAGGTAACATGGAGTGTAACCTTCCATCTATATGTTCTTGGTGAGGTGTCCTCCCGTTCTATTGCTAATAACAGGGGTGAATGATTTGATAGTAGCCTAACTTTATACTCAGTTTTCCTAACTTTCCCTTGAATATAGGCTGACAACAAAAACATATCAATCCTTGAGTATGTTTTATGCCTACTCAAATAATATGAATATTGTCTCCTCCATATATCCATAAGTTTCATTTCCTGCATTGATTTAACCATAACTTTGGCTACTTTATTCTTTTTGCTTGTCTTTTGTCCAGTTTTATCCAACATTGGATTCAAATTAAGGTTAAAATCTCCTCCTATCAATATATTTCCTTGTGAGTCTGCAATCTTCAAAAAAATATCCTGCATAAACTTTTGATCCTCCTCATTAGGTGCATATATATTGAGCAAATTCTAAAATTCTGGTACATCTGACACTCTATCATTACATACCTCCCTGCTGGATCTATTGTTTCCTCCTCTATTTTGATTGGTACATTTTTATTAATTAACATGGCTACACCTCTAGCTTTTGAATTATATGATGTTCTGCTACGTGTCCAACCCAGTCTCTCTTTAATTTGTTATGTTCCACTTCAGTTTGATGCATTTCCTGCACAAATGCTCTATCTAGTTTTTCTTTCTTCAGTAAATTTAGTAGCCTCTTCCTTTTAATTTGGTTATGTATTCCATTAATGTTTATGGTCTTACACCTCTTTTCCATTTCCTCCCCACCTCCATCCCTCTTTTTCCCATTTTCATCTCTTAGTTTTCCCTTTTTAAACTCAATGTATGACAACACATTTCAAACATAAAATACTACAACAATTCCCATACGCAATAATACCTTAACCCCAAATGCTCTGCCCCTCTCTGAATTGCCCCTTATTCCTTGCCGGGCAACCACAACTCCCCTTTCCATTTGGATTGCGATCTTGCTCGCAAGCGTCAACTGATTTTGCAGCGACGGTTATTCTCTCCCCCCCCCAACCCCCCTGAGAAAACACTTTTTTTTACACATATAACAAAGCGCTTTTTTCCCCCTTACTCCCTTCCTTCCCTTCTCTTTTCCTTCTTTATTTCTTTACATATACATTGTTTTTACATCTTTATTCTTATTATATCTTTTCATCTCTCCTTCTGTCCTGCAAACGTTCTGCGAATTCTTGTGCTTTCTCTGGATTAGAGAACAACCTGTTTTGCTCCCCGGGGATAAATATTTTAAGCACAGCTGGATGTCTTAACACGAATTTATAACCTTTTTTCCATAGGATCGATTTCGCTGTATTAAACTCCTTCCTCCTCTTTAAGAGTTCAAAACTTATGTCTGGGTAAAAAAATACTTTTTGACCCTTGTATTCTAATGGTTTATTATCTTCTCTAACTTTATTCCTTGCCTGTTCCAGTATATTTTCTCTTGTCGTGTATCTCAAAAATTTTACTAAGATGGATCTTGGTTTTTGATGTGTCTGGTTTCGGAGCTAGTCCTCTGTGTGTCCTTTCTATTTCCATTTCTTCCTGCATTTCTGTTGTTCCCAGGATCTTCGGGATCCATCCTTTTATAAATTCCTTCATGTCTGTGCCTTCTTCACCTGCCTTCAGGCCCACTATTTTTATGTTGTTTCACCTACTATAATTTTCCAACATATCAATTTTCTGAGATAACAACTCTTGTGTCTCTAATTTTTTTTGTCACTTTCTTCCAATTTTTCTCTTGTCATTTACTTCCATTTCTACAGCCGTTTCCCACTCTTCCACACTCTCTACTCATTTCCCTATTTCTGTCATGTCCAGTTCTAAACTTTGCATTTTATCTTCTGTTCTTCTCTTTTTTCTTTTAATTGCACTAAATTCTAATGATAACCATTCTTTTAATGACCTCAGTTGTTCTTTAAAAAAGGCTTTATCTATATTCTGTCATCTGTTTTACCTTCTATTTCTCTGTGAGGATCTTGGTCTTCTTCTTCCTCTTATTCCGTGTCTGTACCTGTGTTTGTGTCTTCTTCTCTTCTTTGTGTCTGTGTCTCTTCTGTTTTTCCTGATGAGTTGCTTTTATCTCTTTGTTGGGCCTCTTCTTGCTGGGCCTCTTGCTGTTGGTCCTCCCAACCTGGGCTGCCTGTCTATCGGGCCTCCTGGTGTGGATCCTCTTGTCGGTCACCCCGCCGTCTTTCTTCCTCACCTGTATCCTCGCTTCCTCGCCTGCCGCCATTCTCATCCTCCAGCTGAGCGCCCTGATGTCGGGCGTCCCTCAGCTGGTTGCGCTTTGGCTGCCTGCTCCTCAGCTGAACCCCCCTCCCGTCGGTATTTTCTTTTTCCTTTGATTGCACACTGCGCATGAGCAGTTGCGCACTTTTGTTTGGCTCCGAGAGCCATTTTTGAAGTCCACCGGTCAGGAGGTCGCGACTCCGCAGGGCAGGCACCAACCTTGGGGATCAGGTGCTCCTCGCCCACCACAGCTCCCTGTTCCTTTGTGCAGGTAAGGCCGCCTTCTTTCTTCTCCGGTGACTTTCCTTTTTTTCCGATTGTTTTTACTTTCTCCTTCTTGGGTGCCATTTTCTTTCTCTTCTCCGTAACTTTACCTTCTATTTCTTATATTTTATATTTGTTGAGCTTTGTCTTTTCCTAACTTTTTTTCTGGAGAGGGCTGGTTTTACCCGACCACATGACTCCTCCAGGTGGGGCGAGAGTTGATGGAATCAGTGGATAAGTAGTTTAGATGCTGCAAAAAGCTGACAGAAAGAGAAACAGAAATAGAGACAATAATCTGAAAGGCAACGTAAGTATCATAGTTACATCATGGGGATTTGTACTTCCATCCCCTGAGAGTGTGTGCCTTGGGGAGAATTATATGTAGAATAAGGGGAATGACAGTAAATAGAATGATGCAAACAGTTATGGGTGTGAGTTTACACCCCTTAGGTTTGTCCTGGCAGTGTATAGCTGAAAGATGATTATTAATAGTGGATTGCAAGAGAGCTACATGACACTCATTACACGAAGGCCTGGAGCAAGAGTCTCTTTCCTTTAATTATCTGCTAGATATTTGCTTCAGAGACTCCATGTAACCTCACAGCCGCTCATTTTATTATTGATGTCCGAAAATAAGATGGATAAAAATAAGCAGGACAATGGGATCAGGCAAAGTCACTGATGGGGAGGATTTTAAAGAAAACTTCTCAGAGCAAACTTCTGACTGGGAGGTTCTCGAGAAATTATTTCTTCCCTCTAACCTCCACTCCGTTAAATTTCCCAATTACAGTTGGAATTCAAGTGTCCTCCATATTTCAAGACTGAATACCAGCAATGTGGGTGTGGTTGGAGGAGGGGGACTAATGCTACTGTCACCAAATCACCATCATTATGGACTCTGCAATGGGATCAGTTAAACCTTTATCCCCAGACCTAAGGAACCATCACCATTGGATCAACAGGATCAGCCAGATGAATTCAAAGACTAGGTATCCCTGATCACACCTTCTGCTTCTTCAGAGATATTCCCTATGGATTGAGAATGACCTTCTTCCAACGTGGAAGTCATGGTCCCAGAGATGGGATGGGAGAGCTGATGGAGCCAGTGGATAAGTAGTTTGGGAGATAGTTTGCCCCTTCAGTCATTTTCACTATGCTTCCACGTACTGCTGCCCTTAAGATTCTCAGTGCCTTCCTGGACAGTAATGGAACTCTCAGGGTGGGAAGGTTAGTGTAGTGGGTCACAAAATACTATTACAGTACCAGCCACCCACGTTCAAATCCTGCAGTGTTTGTACTTCTCTCCATGACCTACAACAGTTTCCCCAGTGCTCCAGTTTCCTCCCCCCTCCAAAACATAGGGAGTTGGTTGGTTAATTGGATCTAATTGGGCGGCATGGATTTCATGAGCCAAAAAGGCCTTCTATTGGGCTGTATTGTGAAAATTGTTAAAATTCACATGATGGAGATCAGAGTAGATGGTCTGTGATGGGAGTCTGGTGTTGTGAATGATGTGGCCTGTTAACCAGACCTGAATGAGTAGTATGAAGGCCATCAGCCTTTGAGAAGATGCTAACATTGTTTCGTGTATCCTGGCAGGTTTTAACGAGGAAGGCTTGCTGGTATCTCCCTAATGTCTGAAAATTTGCTGTGGGCAGTCTATATTTCTGAAGGATGGTCATCACCACTGCCCAGTTATTGAGAGTTTTGTACCACATCTGAACTCTTGATCTTTAGATAACCTTTTCCTCAGGTAGTGAAGAAGCATTGGTGTCTGTTATCAAATCATACAGGTGAGGGGGGGGGGTGGGTGAAGGGAGAAGCACAGATAATGGGAACAGTTTATTGAAGGGAAGGAATGGGAGCCTGGAGAAGAGGAAGGGTGGTGTTGGGTGGTAGGAGTTGAGAACAAGGGTGGTGTAGAGCTCGTCGAAAGAACCAAAGACTTGTTGATCCAAACCAAGGCTTTTATTAGCAAAAGACAGGAGCTCTTCACAGGTGGCCGACCAGTCCAGAATGATCCGACCTGGCTAGGGACACAACCCTTTTAGGCCCAGACAGTAGGCGTGGCTTAGCTCTCAGCCAATCGCTGTAAGCACAGTCTAGATACAGTAACTATATACACTATGTACATTGGTGATAGATCTGTACTATCACAGGTGGTAAGTACAAGGGTGGAGAGGGGAGCCAAGAAGTGGGATGAGGATCGGGGTTAGGTGGACAACATGAGAAGATTCATTGGTGAAGAAGACCATGTATGAAAGAGTGTCAGGGAAAGTGCAATATCCTTGATCCCATCAGCGTATGATTAATTCTGGACCCAATCACAAGATCCAATGTTGAATTTGGTTGCAACTTGTAGAGAGTATTTCTACATAACAATAGGTAATAGTATTAATTGGAGGTTGAAAAAGCAGAAAGGCTTCAATAAACAATTCAATGAATGGAAGAAAATTTAAAAAAAATCAGAGATAATTCCATTGAGTTTCACTTTAGTGAGGTTCCATCTCAGCTCTGATTGATTTTAATCACATAACACTCCATTTGCTCAATGAGAAGCAATTACTAAATCTGTTAATCGGGTAACGTGTGGTGGGTTTCTGTATACACGCCTTCCGTCATAGTGCAGCTATTCTGTTCGACAAAAGTTTCAGTTTCCTTCACTTGTGGCCCAAGGGACAGGTGGTGTAATTTTTGTTCCTGCTAATATTACAGTGCGTGGTTGGGCTATAAAAACCCAGCCATTTGTTCCCCAACCTTTGAATGGATCTATCCTCCCTATAATCAGACAGTTGTTGAACTCTACCTTAACTCCATCAACTCCCATTACCTGTATAAAGACCTGGACAAGTCATTCAGTAGTTAACACTCCCCATAAACCTACTGCCATTATGTCGCATCCAACCCTCTTTCCCTGATTACTCATTAGATTCCCCCAAACTAAAGCGCCTATGCTCAACAATATCATTTCATTACCATGCTCTGCTTTGGGGCATTTGTTACAAATTCCCCATTGGGTTTATTAGTACTCATGATCATTCATTTTAGACTCTCCAATTCCCTTAAAGACCAATAACAATTAGGAAAATCCCCAATCTTGGTGTCACATTGATAGAAATATTGTGAACTGATTGGTGCAGAAGGAAACTCTGAAGTGAATATCAGTGTTGGTAATGAATCCCATTGTAGAGAAATTAATGTGCAAGACCAAAGAGGATGGTATCAGTGAATGAATAACAGATTGGGTCACCAGCTGGCTTCAGACAGAGATTAGAAGTGAAGGGTAACTATTGATAGTGGGGGAAAAAAAAGGCAAGTGGTGTTCCTCAAGGATCAGTGTTGTGACCACAGCAGTTCACAATTTATATCAATGATTTTGCATTGTTACGTCACAGACCAGCAGCAATAAAAATTCACCAAGACAACGGTATTTTTAAAACAGTTATTTTTATTAATAATTACATAGCATCTTACTTAAATCTAAGCTTAACTCCAACTATGCGCAAATGTATATGTGTATGTGGATTCATGGCTATCCTTCGGGGTCGAGAATGATGGACTTTGTTCCATTTTCCACAGAACGAAGACGCTTGTGCATACTTTAACGTGTACTTTAATGTCACATTTGTTTAACGTGTACTCAATGTTGCACTCCATGAAGCACACGATACCTCACAAACCAGCTAGTTCCAATGGCATGAAAACCACAACATTTCGAGATGATGGACTTTGTTGCAGCCTTCATCCTCCTTCACAGCCATTGGATTCGAAGTAACTTGGTCCACCTGTTCCACCATTGAGGAATTGGTTCGATTGTTCTTTGTCAGGGACATCACCCTTGACCTTTCCGCCAGGAGCATTGCTCCAGATGGCATCATTCTTGGGATCTCAGGACCACATAAGCTTCTCCACCCAAAGGATTACCCAAACCATTACAGCTTAGGCACAATTCTGAAAAGTCAATTCAAAGTTCAGTCTTAGAAATCCTGTGATGAAACTCAGAATCTTTCAACTGATGTTCAGAAGTAATTATAAAGTAAATAAGACACCAAGTCATCAGACTTCTCAAAACTCATGAATCCTTAGCAAGTTGCTTCCAGAGACATGTTCTTTCATATACAAATGATGGTCACAACTCCCATCTTCCTTGTGTAGGGGAAACAAAACTTGTGTCTTCCACGATGCTTCCACAAACCCAGGCAAGGGTTAAATGAAATGAACATTAGAATGCTCACAATCCAAATACAGAAATGATCCTGTTTCCTTTACCCAGACATGTGTAAATCAAAATGACCATTATAATGGTCACAGCAGATCACTGTTTCCTCCTGACAAGGAGTAAACAAGAGCAGTGTCCATCTCACACAAAATTACATCATTTCTGTCTTTTTAGATGACTGGCTGATGATGCTTAATGCTGCATCATCAAGTGTCTCAACTTGCTTGATTAATACTGGTTTCAGTTTCCATTTCCCAAAAGCATGAGTCATAAACATTTAACTTCTCACCAGATGTCTTTTCCATAACTAAGCAATCCATTGTTATAGTCTTTAGTTGAGAGCATTAATTCTGTTTACAGCTTGGACTGAGGTACCTCTGGAACTGTTCAATATGCCATTAGGAAATCTATGAATGCTTGCACCCTGTTCCAACCCCCCAAAATAACTCACTAAAAAAAAAATAACAGAAGCCTACAACAGCACCTGTAATCAAAACCTCCATTTCTAAATTTGCAGAAATTGAGTGGGACAACCAATATTGAAATGAACTTTAACTAATTACAGGAAGTCAATAATTAACTTGCAGAAAGGATAAAAGATTGGTAAAAGAGCATGTGAGACCAGGCATTGGAGAGGAGGTTCAGAACAATCACTTATTACTGGGAATCTGCAGATCTGGAGCTCGAATGCACTAGTCAATACAAGCTGCACCGCGGGTCAGTTGGTCTGAAAGGTAAGCAAACCTGAGGCTATATTTCTCAGAAATGAACATTAAGAAAGGGAGTGAAGCCAAATTGTATTGAACCTTGGTGAGAGTCCATAGGGTAGATATAGAGGGAATATCTTCTCTTGTGAGGAAGAGCAAATGCAGAGCTTGTCAATGCAAGGCTGACCCCAAGAGGTCCAATGGGGAAATCGGAAGAAACTTCTTTGGACAAAGAATGGTGAGAGTGCCGCTGTTACAGGGTTAACAGAAGCACATAATAGATGTCCTGAGGGTAGATGAGCAGATAAGGCAGAAGGGGGTGGAGAGTTACACATAAAGATTTACTTGAGGAAGTGTGGAATAAGGCTTGAGTTTAAACTGAATGGACCGACCTGTTTCTGTGCCATAGATCCAATGTGAGTCCAATCAGGGACTATAAGATGGAATCAAGGTGTCAGGCAGAGATGGACAATGTCATATGCATGAGATACAATGATCAATTTTGTTCTACAGGCTATCCAGGCAAGTCATAGTATCACAGGTAGTGCAAGGATAAAAACAAAGCAGGATATAGTGTTAAAAAGAAAAATACAGTTAAATTCTACAAGGCAGCTCCATTTTTCTAATGTTAAACAAGCAAATCTGCAAATGCTGGAGTCAAGCGCAATAAATAAACGTGGTGGAGAAACTCAGCAGGCCGTGCAACATCTATAGGAAGAAAAAGACAACCAACTGTCCAGGCCTGGCCCTTCGTCAGGTATGATGGCCACCCTTTACTTCCTATGGATGCTGCACGACCTGCTGAGGTTCTCCACCACATTTGTGTATCATTTTATGAATAAGAGGTCCATTTAAGAGTCCAATATCAGAAGGAAAGAAACTGTCCTTCAACATCCCTCCAGACCAGGGGTGGGCAAATTTTTACGATGCGTGGACTGGATGGGGTGGGGTCCATGGTTGAACAGTGGGCTGCATTGATGCTACCATAAATGAAATAAATAAACAAATAGATAAATGAAATGAATAAATAGATGATGCATTTCAGGTCAGGGAAGGCGTCTTCAAATCTGGAAATGCATCAAAAATCATTAGTCATTAAAAGTCAAAAGGGAGGAAAGTTTGTCACATTGAAAACAAAATAACTAACCCCAAAACAAACAGCAGGGGGTGGGGGGGAGGGTGGTGTATATTCACCACACTGGGTGGGGAGGACGTGCATCCATCGCAGAAGGAAGGGGGGAGTCTAGTGCAGATGGCTGGGGGTGGGGCTCCAGTGCAGAGGGTGGGGGAATCTCCAATGCACAGAGCCGGGGCAGGGAGATCCACACACGGAGAGCAGGGAGCCACACACTGGGCCAGATAAATTGGATTGTGTGTTCTGATCCACCTGCGGGCCATAGTTTGCCCACCCCTGCTCTAGACCATTGTGACAAAGACTCCAATAATGGACAGGCTACATGCTATGAACATTAGTTGTCTTCCCTGACCAGGTATGGCAGAAGATAAATATAAAGATCCATTTCCACTACTTCTTAGGAAATAAAATCCTATTCACATTTTATCTTTGGAAAGAAAATATCCCCAAAATAGGTAAACACATGTCTGCCGTCTCTAAACAAAGAACACGTAGTCCAGAATTAAAGAACTTGCATCATACTGTCAGGTTTTGAAGGAACCTCTTCAGTCTGTACCAGGGCATTAATATCCACAGCCTCAACTCACATCAACCTTGTTGTGGTCACAAGCCCTTTTTATCCACTCATTGGCTATTAATCCCTAAATAGGTAGATTGTAGCAGCTGCTACACTGCTAACTGAAGGATTACACAACCAGACGGGTTGAGTTCAGTGAGTAAAACTGGTTTATTGCAGGCTGCCTGGCTGGTCTTATACTCCCAGCCCGGATCCAGCTGAGAACCACGCTGGGAGGCCCTGATGTCACCAGGGCGTCACATGGGTCCCCAAGGACGGGTTTCTGTGCCCAGTGCTAAGGTCAGGAGGAAACCCCTGATGGCGTCATTTTGGCTGGCTGCCCCACCGCGTGCGTGCGTGCGGTTCGCCTGCCTAATGGCGTACCACCACAAGATAATATTTTGAGAAATAAGGGAATTAAAAGGACAGATCTCAGTTCCTCGTGAGTGGGTGTCCAGAAAGTTAAAATTGCAGAAAATGGAGGATGAAAGATGACATTTGTATCCCGCTGTTTATGTCCATGTAATATTTCCTGCTATTTTATCCGTCAGATGGGGATCTCCTGAAACTCACCATAGGTTAATCAGATTACTATAGACATTTAAAATCAAATGGACATCTTTCAAACCCTGGCCCACTTTAAATCTGAGTTCATTTAGATATACTGTAAATGTAAGAGTGTCAACGTATCACCTCTGTTATGTAATCTTACCTTCTCTTATTGCCCATAAAGACTGAGGCCCCCCCACCCAAAGAGGGATGGATTTGGGGTTGTGGATAATTACAGAGGGCTCAAAATCAGTCAATATTCTGGGATCCAAACAAGGTCGTCGCAGGACGACCACTTGTTTATTCACGAAGATCTTTGCCCACCTCCTTTAATATGTTTGGTGCGCATTTTTCAATAATAGATATTGATTAAAATTTTATCTTACTAGCAAAGGAAAAATTATATTTTACTCACCGTAAGACCAATGTATACTTCGAAAAGTGTGGATCGCTCACAGCACAGGATTGCTCATAGCTCGAGATCTACTACAACTGGGGTTTTGCTATTGTTTTCTTTCTAAATTTTAAAACTACCATTTACGGATAATTTTTGCCGATTACATTTTAATGACCCATGAATTCAACATCCTACATTTCTCACAATTTTTAGAATTTCATGATGAACTCTGAAGCTCTCCCATTTCTTGGAAGACAATATAATTTTTTTTTATAATCTACTATTGGACCATCTTTATTCCGTTAATTAATAATAAAACATATTATTTAATGGATTACATAATTATCGAGGGTATAAAATGTTTTCATAGTCATTTTTTTGTTTATCTGTTATATACTTTTGCAAAGCACCTTTAATATTGATCCTTCATTACCATTATCTGGGTTCAAGACTTTTCATTTAAACTTAAACTCAATGTAAAATACAATGCTAACTTTCCTGAAGGATTCCTTACTATTAACATGTCTCATCAGATAAAACAGGATCAAAAATAGTTTCATTCCTGATTGGTCCATAATACGTTGCTCTGGGAAATATTTTTTTCCAATAGTTCATGAATTTATCCTCCAAACCAGTTTGTAACTTTGATTTATCCATCTAAAGATTAAAAAAAACACCCACAATTATTCCATTACACTGGACAACAAATGTTTGCTTCCTGAAAAGAAATGGGGATTATGATAAACAACTTCAAGCCGAACATAACGATAATTTCAGATTTGCCTTATCACGTTGGAAGTTGAAAAAAAACCATTAAATTAACTTTTATTGAATTTATTATGTTTAATCGCATAATGATGCTGACACATTGCATTAGTTCAACTGACCTAAAAATGCTTTGCCACTGATTTTAATTTGCACTCAGCATCTGATGCCTCTCCTGTCAGTGTTCAACAATAGTCGACCAGCACTGATGGATTTGAGTTGCCCTGATCCACTTTTCCATGGTCACAATGTCCTGGTGAAACCTCTCACCATGTTCGTCACTGACGGCACCAAGATCAGCAGGGAAGAAGTCCAAGAGCAAATACAGAAAATGAATTTTCAACGACCCGATGAACTTCATAGTTTTGGACATTTGGAGTAGGAAAATCACACAAAAAATAGGTTATATCTAAACAATGGTATGTGAAAGGAAAATTTTAAGGTCATTTTCATGATCCACAAAATATACCTTAAAGTGTTCAGGAAGCAATCTTTGTTGTCCAGTGTTATCCTTACAGGAACCTGCTTTGACTTCAGAATTAATGCTGTGTCCAACAGCACAGTCACTTGTGAACTATTCCTACATGTGTGTCATGTTCCTTGTTATCATTTACCTCCATTCTCACTGAATCACCATTCTCATATTCCAAGGTGAACTCATTCTTTATAATGCCCTAATGCCATCCATTTATTTATCCTGGATGCCAATCCACAGTCGGCCACGCCTCAGTGCAGAACGTACTTCGCCTACTGCTGACCAGCACCTCAACCACTCCTTCTGCATTTTCACAAAATGCAAGGCCACGGAATATTTGCTTTCTCATCTTCTACGCTATTCTGCCACATCTCTGCCTTACCTTTGAGATCAAATTGGAGGAAGTGAGTCGGGTTAAACAAGGTGTGGTTCAATAGGCAATAAGCTGAACTTCACTGTCTTTTCTCCAATCTGGGATACGCTGGTCCACTCCGCAATTACCCCAAGCTCCCTTCTCTTTCCCAGAACTTCTCATGAGAGTCAAGATGTAGCATTTGCCCTTTCGTCCCTCCATTTCCCAACTACACAAAGGAATCTCAAATAGACTTGACCAAGTACCTTTCCCCAGTCACTGAGCTTTGTCACTGTAATTCTCCATCCCAGTTCCACTCTCACCTCTCTAATCTTGAGCTTCTACATCAGGACTTCCCATACTTTTCAGCTCATGGAATCCTGCTCTTGGAATTCGTGGCACCCCAATCAATTGCAGTTTAAAAGACCTGGTATATATACAAGCACAGTCCAGAATGGAGGACCATCGCCTTCCCAAGATCGTGTTATATGGCGAGCTCTCCACTGGCCACCGTGACAGAGGTGCACCAAAGAAAAGGTACAAGGACTGCCTAAAGAAATCTCTTGGTGCCTGCCACATTGACCACCGCCAGTGGGCTGATAACGCCTCAAACCGTGCATCTTGGCGCCTCACAGTTTGGCGGGCAGCAACCTCCTTTGAAGAAGACCGCAGAGCCCACCTCACTGACAAAAGGCAAAGGAGGAAAAACCCAACACCCAACCCCAACCAACCTATTTTCCCCTGCAACCGCTGCAACCGTGTCTGCCTGTCCCGCATCGGACTTGTCAGCCACAAACGACCCTGCAGCTGACGTGGACTTTTTACCCCCTCCATAAATCTTCATCCGCGAAGCCAAGCCAAAGAAAAACAAAGTAAAGAAGGATTAACTTCCTCGCCAGAGGCATGGCTAACCCTGCCTCACCTCGCTCCCTGCCGCAGCCCAGGCCACCCTCAGAGCCCTCGCTCCCCACCGCAGCCCAGGCTGCCCCTGCCGCCCCTCGCTCCCCACTGTGGACCATGCCAATACTACAGGGTATACCTCGCTTTACAAATACTTACTTTATGCAAATTTACGAAGAAACCTGTGTGCTATCCAAAAGAAATATACGAAAATAGCCTTGAATACTATTCGCTTTATGCCCTTTAAACTTATGAAAGGTTTCAAAGGAATGTTCTACTTTCGTAAAGTGGTGGATGCCTGTAATGAGTCCACCCTATCTTCCAGAGCTTCAATGCTCTATGCTATCTCGATGGTACCTTTATTAAAGCATCGTTGCCATCAGTTATAGAAAGGAATTCAAAGTATGGACATAAGCGGGGGTGGTGGGGGGGGGGGGGGTCCTGAATAGTTTCCCCATCTGATTCTGCACAACATCGCTCTCTGTTGGCCATCTGACAGAACGACACCCCTGCTGTCATCTTCATTTCTGGAAGTAATCAAATTTCAAGATGACTTTTGTGATGTCTTCAACAGGTGTCAAAATCTGGTCTCAAGTGCAAAGGATGAAGAGACATTGAAATAACTAGCTCCCACCACTCTTGCCAGGCAGAAAGAGTTATCGTAAAATCGACTTGAGTGTGATATTTTTGTTGTAGTTATCGAACTCAGTGCAAGAGGATGTAGAATTCAACCACAAATGTTCTTGGCATTTGAAATATTTTGTTGATTTAGATATCAGAATCAGATGCACATTGTAAAACATCCATTATTCATAGTCCAGATAGCATATTTAAAAAAAAAATTAATAATAACAAATGAAACAAAAGAAAGAAAACAAAAAGAAAAACGCCCCCCCCCCCCCCCCCCCCCCCCCACCCCGAACCAGTGTGGCCAGATTCTATATATGATTACCGGGGAGGAAAAAAAAGAAAGATAACTTGGAAAAGACACAAGTCAGTCGATTCAATTCCATTGAAATGAAATCATAAAATAAGAAAGTGAGCCGTAAATGACCCCAAAATGGTGTACTGTAAAATTAAGTTTCTGAAATAATTGCTCTGGTTGGAAAATACATTGTGGCCAAATTCTATGGATTAATGTTGAGAACGTCTGGTAATTGTGTTCATTGTAGTCTTCTGAGGAGGTTTCAAAGCTTTAACTGGGTTCCAAGGCATGAATAGGTACATCTTGGAAGTTCTTGAATTAAAAAAAAATAACTTGCAATTAAACTGATAATTGTATCTCAATAAAACTAGCAATGGTGGTCAAGCAGTCAGAGAGTGGTACAGAGTCAAAATGGGCCCAATAGTCTAATCCCATTTGCTTGCAATTTGTCTGTGCAAGAACAGGAACAACAGTAGGTCATCTGGCTCATCGAGCCCATTCTGCCATTGAATTAGATCTTGGCTGATCTGGCCATGGACTTACCTGCCCATTCCCCATAACTCCTAATTCTCCTACTATTCAGAAATCTGCATCTTTGAAACATTGAATGAGGCAACCTCTGTGAGTTAATTGTGTGAAGGATTCCACAGAATAACTATTCTCTGGGAGGAGCAGTTACCATCTGTCTTAAATCCTTCTATGCCTTTTCAGATTTCAGATTTATTGTCAAGAGTATGTACCTGTCATATTTTAAGTCTACTTCAAACATGAAGGGCAGCATGCAATTGAAAATTCATTTTCTGTATTCACACTTGGATTTCTTCCCTGCTGACTTTGATGCAGTCAGTGACAAACATGGTAAAAAATTTCACCAGGACATTGTGACCATGGAAAATGGTCAATGCCGTCAATGCCGCCTAACTATTGTTGGATGCTGACATGAGAGGCATCAGATGCAGAGTACAATGTGTCAGCATCATTAGGTGATTAAACACACTGAATTCAATAAAAGTTGATTTATTCTTTCTCCAACCTCCTATGTAATACAGAAAATCTGAAGTGATCTTTGTCTTCAGCTTGAAGTTGTCCATCACAATCCCCAATTTTTTTTTCCCAGAAGCAAGCCTTTTGAAAATATTTGTTGTCCAATATTACTAGATGAGGAACAGTGTTCATGCTTGTAGATACTCCCAAGTACAGAATCTTTTACCTTCCTAGCAGGGGCAAGTCTGTTCGTTCCCCCTCTCTCTCTCTCTATCTCATTTTGCTTCTGAATTCAGAGCATGCATCTTTTTATAAAATGGATTGAAAGATCCCTGAGCACTTTTCTTCGGGCAAGTATTGGCCCCGTGTCTAGAAAGTGATAGCATGAGAAAATGAGTATTTGAAAGGCAGAATAAGTGAGATTGGAGAACAGAGCTTCAGAGTGAGGTTCAAGAACATTCGTGGGTCGAGCACAGTTTGGAATGCTCTCCAGGGATTTGTAAGACAGAGATTTGAAGTTGATGAAC
Source organism: Narcine bancroftii (assembly GCF_036971445.1). Lineage (NCBI taxonomy): Eukaryota > Metazoa > Chordata > Chondrichthyes > Torpediniformes > Narcinidae > Narcine > Narcine bancroftii. The sequence goes on from NC_091470.1 coordinate 160,664,234, forward strand.
ACAGCTGGAGCTCAATATGATAGTAATCTAATTTTAGGCAAAGTATCGATATTGCAACATGTAATACTGAAACTTGTAAAAGAAGAACCCTTCCAAGTTTCAATATCTACATAATATCTATCTACCCATAAGCCATTCTGGTTTTGCCAAGAGTGGAATGCACAAAAGTGCAGAAGGAACTCACCAGGTAGCACCAGCATCCCGAGGAAGTCCAGGGCAACCACATTTCGGGATAGACATGTCAGCACCTTGCACTGTCAAATGGAAGCTACCCCCAAATTGGAGGAACAGCACCTAATACTCTGTCTGGGAATGCTCTGACCAGATGGCAATGACGTTGACATCTCCAGGTTCTGTTAGATCCTTCTCGAGTTTCTTTCCCTATTCCTGTCTTGTTTCCACCAGCTCCCCACCCCTTCACTTCCCTCTCCATTCAGAGTGACCCTATCGCCTGATCATGTCTCAGCTGTTTTCTCTTTTACCTTTCCACCTGTATGATCTCTTACCTGTGAGCCTCTACTCTTCCCCCTGTCCCTTCCTTGCTCCTCTCTTCTCCTCACCTTTGTATTCAGACCCCTGCCTGCCTTGACCTTTACTTGCTATGAGCAATGTGCTGAGTTTCTCCAGCACTTTGTACATTGCATGTCAATCACGGCACCTGTGGGTTTTCCTGTTCAAGTTTAATTGTGAATCCTATGTGCTGGCAGACTTCTCAGTATGTGAATAGATTCACTATTGCAGCAACCATCAAAGGTCCACACTCAATTCTCGCTGCTGCCATCAGGAAAGAAGTGTCAGCGCCACAAGACTCGCACCATCAGGTTCAGGAACAGCTGCTACCCCTCCACCATCAGACTCCTCAACAAACTTATTTAAGGGCTCTTAATTTTACACTTTATTTATTCTTCTCTCTCTCTCTCTCTCTCTCTCTGTATTGCACAGTTTTTTTTTACATTTCTTTATTTGTTTACATGTATACATTGAGTTCATTTTGTTTTACACTGCCAATAAGTGGTAATTCTGCCTCGCCCTCAGTATAAAGAATCTCAGGGTTTTATGCAATGCCATGTTTGTGCTCTGCCAATAAATCTGACATCCTCTGCTCAGTATTGCTGAGACATGGAGTTTGTGAGGATTCAAAATCCTATTTCTCTGCTGAGCTGAGGAACAGGAGGCCATTCACTCTTTCTAGCCATGTTGGACCATATGGGAGAGATTGATCTCATCTCTCCATTTGCCCAGCCTGGTTCCTGAACAACCTTGCCGGATTTGACCGCAGTTTCACTGCCTTTTAGGGAAGACCCCAACAGATCTTCACTCTGTTTGAAGAAATGACTCCTGACGTCACTCCAGAAACAACCTTTTAAGTTTATCTCACACGTGCACTCCTGTTTCCACCTCTGAGGAGCTATTCTCTTTAATCAGTTCCTTTAATGTTAATCCCAGTTAAGTCATCCCTATTCTTGAGGACCACACAAAACCCAGCCTTTGCCACCTGTCTCCCTGAGCTCCAAGGTCACTCCACCAAATCTACACAGCAGCATCTCCAATGTGCAGTGCCAGAACTAAGTGGCCCTCTCTCTGGTGTCTGTCCCTGTCTCTCTAGCAATGATCACCTCTGAAGCAATGTAGCTCTTTTGTCCAAAAAAAAACACGCTAATTAACCGAATGCAGATTCGTACAAGGATAATCGGCAGCTTCCCAATTGTGCCCTGGGCCAAGGAGCCAATAACGAGTGCAAAAATGTGTATATCAACAATGTTGCACGTGTGTCTGTGTCCCAACTATGAGGAGGGAATTGCAGCTGCAAGATTATTGCATCAGCGAGCCAACGATCGCCGCAGCAAACAAGAGAGACCGCAGATGCTCGGAAGGCTGGAGCAACACACTAAATGCTGGAGGAACTCAGCGGACCAGGCAGCCTCCATGGATGGTCATAGATAGTGGATGTTGTGGGCTGATACCCTTCGTCAGGACTGCCAAATAAAAAGGGCAGGAGGGAGAGGAGCAGATGATGGGCGAATACGGGTGTGGAAAGAAATGGGAATAGTGCAAGAAGCTTGGAAGAGGCAGGGCTAAGGAAGATGCACTCTGATGGGAGAGGGCAGTAAATATGACAGTAAGATATAGGGGCAGTAGGCCAGCTGGTCCATCAGATCTGCTCTGCCATTCCATCATGTTCTCCCACTCAGGCCTGCCTTCTCCCCATAACTGTTGAGACTCTGGATATTCTGATACCTATCAATCTCTGCCACCCACATCTGCCCATGGTTGCAAATTTCAGATGTGCTACAAAATTCCTCCGCATCTCTGATTTAAATGGGGGCCCTTCATTCCTGAGGTTGTGCCCTCTTGTTCTAGACTCCCCTAATGTGGGAAACAACTTTGCCACATCCACTCTGTCTGTGCCCTTCAACATGCAAAATGCTTCTATGTGGTCCCCCTCCCCCACCCCCCATTCTTCTGAACTCCATGGAGTGCAGTCCAAGAAGTGTCAAATGTTCCTCCTCTGATTGTTCCTTCAATCCAGGAATCATTCTTGATAGAATGATGATGGAAAGAAAGGAAGGGTACTGGCCCCCACCCTTGAGACCTGCCCATCACCTTTAATTACCTTCTTAGGGGTGCTGTCTGACCCGTTGAGAGCCTCCACCATTTTGTGTGTGCTCCAGTAGTTGCTGCCAGAAGACTGTGCCTGAAAAGAGGCCTACGATTTGTACCCATGAGACTGTACACCAACAGGCCAGTGAATGCAGCTGGTCGACTATATTCAACACAGTACAATAGCCGCAGGATTTTGTACAGGAAAACATGATGCAAAGATGAACCAGTGCAGGTGCAATCAAAATCGGACGCAACTCCATTACCAAGTGGTCTTGTGCCAGTGGGAGAATGGGGTGTGCTTCTTGATTTTGGGAATGGAAGAGTTGCTATTCTAATGAATGGACATGGCTTTGATCTGACTTTCTTCCCATCAGGCACAGCCACTGAGGTCAATGCAGTGGCCAAGTTTCTCCCCCAAGTTGGTAGGAGCCATGTGTGTGAACTTCTCCGGGCAGTGTAAGGATGTGAGGAATTTGACTGTGGAAGCATAGTATTAATACAACATGGTTAGGTAGGTGTAGATACCAACATTCATTCTCCTGCTGCTGTTGCACTGAATAACCAGGAGAGGGGCCTGTACTACAATCCTGCGCAGCAAGTCTGACAACACACAGATGGATGCTCCATAAAACTCCTCAACATCCAACTACGAACACCTGAAGAAGGCAAAGCTGTCACTGGTTAGAGAGACGGCACATGATACAGACAATGACCAGGACACTGCAACTGTAATGAAAGTGGAAGTGCCAGCGCTCACCATCACTGCTGTGTTAAACCGCAGCAACTTCTGTAGTAAACACATGCTCCAGTAAATGCAGAGCTCTTGATATTGGCTGTCAGCAACCTCTTGCATCTCGACAGGACAAAGTATTCTTCAGCCTTATCTATGAAAGTCAATGAGTGAACATAAATCACGGGTACGCCACAGCGCCAACAGGCACTGAAGTTTACAGTGCACCCAAGACACTCACTGCAAATTGGATCAGGTGGCCAGATTTCAGATTTATTATCAACGTACATACATGACATCACATACAACCCTGAGATTCTTTTTTCCTGCGGCACAGCAGAGTTACCACTTATTGGCAGAGCAAAAAAACTGTACACGTGCAAACAAGAAAGTAGTATCAGAGCCAATGTGTTTCGCATCAGCTCCTACATAAAAGGCTTACCCACCTTCCCTGGATGCCAACGCTGCAGGTCCCATCTACTTTTGCCCCGGGATGCCGGGCCCCTATGTAAAAGGTCGCAATGAACTGTCTTTTCTTAGTTCATGTTCCGATCTGACCCAGCCTGGCTTTAAACACGGGTCGCTGACACACCAATTTAAGGGGATTGCAGCTTGTCACCCTCTGTGTGAAACAGTTGCCCCTCAGGACCCTTTCAAAACATTCTTTCTTCACTTTAAACCTCTGCCCTCTACTTTCAGTTTCTGGGGAAAATAGTGATTTATTGGTGCTTCTAGTGATTTTCCATACCTCAATAAAGTCATCCTACACCCCAGAGGAAAACATCCCAACCCACCCAGCCTTTTCTTACAAATCAAGACTTCCAGGCCCCGTAACATCCTCGTCAATCTTTTATGCATCCTTTTCAGTTGACTGGCATTCTTCTTATTGCGACACTGTGAGAACCGCACATGGTTTTCCAAATCTGGCTGCAGCAGTATCTAATAACACAACATCCCATCTCCTGTGATCAATGTGCTGGCCAACGAAGGGCAGCGTCACCACTTACAGGGAACTGGGCGTTTAGTCCCTCCACTTCACCCACCCTCCCCTAGCACTACCATTTACCGTATCATGAAATGAACCTCATTTCGCTCAAACAAAGGTGGGGCGGGTGAGGGGGGGGCAGTTTCATCCGAAACCCTTGTTTCTTTTTTGCCTGAACTGGCTGCCTCACCAGTTAAATTTTTCCACCATTCTCTGGTTTAATTTCAAATTTTCAACATCTTTTTGCTGACTATGATCAAAGGAAAGAAATCGTATTTTGTTTTTGATGAATATCAGTCACAAAACCACACAGGAATGTGGTTAACTCCTCTTTAGTTAAAGAGACAGACTAAATTGAGTGAAAGGAAAACAAACATGAAGAATAGACACTTATGACTTGCAACATTTTAAAATTGATCCTATTGCAATATCTTCTGATTTTGATATCGTTTCCACTGTTCAGTATTTCCCACTTAGATTTCTGTTTCAACTTGAGAGAGCGATGTTAACAAAATTAGTGTCTGGTGTGGTTTTTTTTGTATCATGGCTTGTTCTTTCACATCTTATTTCAATACGATTGCCGTTACTTGATCATCAATCAGAAAAATGGCATAGCTGATGGTCGGGGTGGGGGTGGGGGGGGGGGGGTGGGTTTAATCAAACAAACTCGGTCATTTATTTTTTTAAAAAGTCACCCATTGAAAACATGAAGCACCCCACTGTTTGAAGAAGAGATAATCTGAAAGGAAGAAAGGTAAGGCTTAAAAAATAAATTTTTGAAATAATTGTTGGTATTTCAAATGTACTATAAAATGCTATAAAATACTATAAAGTGCATCTATAAAATGCCACCTGGTAGGGAATTAAAGAAGTTTATAAATCTGAACATGGGCACATATTAAGGCATGTGGGAAACTTTGACCTTGAGTTTCAAGATCTGCGGACTAAATCTCAAATTTATTTATTGTTTTTTAAATTTAGACATACAGAATGATAGTGGGCCTTTTCGGCCCACGAGGCAGTCGCCCAAAAGCCTCAATTAACCTGCAAACCCCACCCCCCTCCACCTCCGGACGCTTCGCAGGGTGGGAGGAAACCGGAGCACCCAGAGGAATCCCGCACAGACACTGGGAGAGCGTACAATCACCTTACGGACAGCGCCCGATCTGAACCTGGATCGTTGGTGCTAGAATACCCATATGGCTCTACCTGCTACTGAGAACAGAGCCATCAGCCTGAAGTCCTAAATCATGGTTCCATCACAGATAATCCTCATAGGATCAGAGCAGAACATACATAATGTTTGGAACAAAGACACCTTTTCCTTTATTTGCCCCTGTGTTCTACAGTTTGTAATCAAACAACTCACATGTAGTTGAAGTGCACATTCCAGATTTTATTCAAGGCTGTTTCCGTACACTTTGATTTGACCAGGTAGAAATTACGGCATTTTATTTATACATCGTCCCCTCATTTCAGGGCATTATAATATTTGGGACAAAGTGATGGTGTGTATATTAAAGTAGCCACATTTAGTACTTCGTCGCATATCCCTTGCATGCAATATCTGCTTGAAATCTGTGATTCAGAGACCTCACCAGGGGCTGAGTATCTTCTCTGGTGATGCTCTGGCAGGCCTCTACTGCCTTCAGCTCCTGCTTGTTTAGGGGGCTTATTCTCTTCAGCATATGGAAGGCCTGCTCAGTTAGATTCAGATCGGGTGACTGACTTGGCCATTCAAGAATTTTCCAGTTTTTAGCAGTGTGTTTTTTGGATCATTTTCCTTCTGTGGGATAAATCGCCATCCAATGAGTTTGCAGGCATTTGATCAAACTTAAGCAGATAATATGTTTCTATCCACCTCAAAATTCATTTCGACTACTCCCCTCAGCAGTTGAAGATTCAGTGAAGATAAGCACTTGTGGAAGGTCATACATGCTCAGGCCTCAACAACCTCACCACCATGTTTCACAGATGAGGTGGTTATGCTTTGGATCATGGGCAGTTCCTTTGCACCTCCACACTTTGCTCTTCCCATCATTCTGATACAGGTTCATCTGGATCTCATCTATCCACAAGACCTTTTACCAGATTTCTGCAGGCTCTTTTATATACTGTAATCTGGCCATCCTTTCTGGGGCTAATTAGTGGCTTGCATCTCGCAGTGTATCCTCCTGCCTCCTGAAGAACTTTTCTAACCTGTCGGGCAGGTGTTTGTGGACTTTTTTTCATTGTAATGAGAACTCTTCTGTCGTCACCAGAGGCAGTCCCTTTGCAATCACTGAGCTCACAAGCAAGTTCTTTATTTTTAATAATGTTCCAAATGACTGAATTTGGTCATCTTAAGGTTTGGGTGGTCTCTTACTGTTTTATTCTTGATTTTCAGCCTCATAATGGCTTCTTTGACTTTCATTAGGGCACAATTCTCGTCCTCATGTTGAAAAACATCAACTATAGACTCCAAAGGTGATCAAAAGCTGAGAAGCAAGTCTATCTCTCTTAGACCTGCACAATTAAACATATCTGAGTAATCACAAACACCTGTGAAACCAAATATCCCAAATACTATGGTGCCCTGAACTGGGGGAAGGATGTATACAAAGAGCTGTAATATCTATCAGAATCAGAATTTATTGTCATGAACAAGTCACAAAATTTGTTGTTTGTTGGTAGCATCACAGTGTAAACAATGGTTTATTGATCATTCAGGAATCAGATGGTAGCAGGTAAGAAGCTGTCCTTGTACCGCTGAACCTTTTTCCCCCGATGGTAGCAGAGTGAAGAGGGCAGGGCCTGGGTGGTGGAGGTCCTTAAGGATTGAGGCTGCTTTTTTAAGAAACCGCCTCCTGTAGGTGTCCTTGATGGAGTGAAGTCTGGCACCTGTTGTGACAGATATTATGTATAGATATGTTTTAAAGGAGAAACATTGGATGCGATCTACACTAAAAAACCTACCACAAACACTTCAAAACTGATCTCATTTCAAATGCCAGAGCTCTGCTCAAGCCAGACAGTCCAGGCTCTGCCTTTGCAAAAACTTTTAAGAATGCCTATAAGGACTTCACAAGTTGGTGTTAATTGGACATGCTGTGGAGTAATGGATTATTGTTTTGGAAAGCAATAGATGAATGGACTCAGAAGACTGGGTCCGGTGCTGCAGTCTGTCTGAATGCAGTTTGCTGGTCTAGGAAGGTCATGCAATTTTGCAAGCAGTGAGAGTCAAACAGACTTTTCTCTGAGAGAGAGAGAGAGAGAGAGAGAGAGAGAGAGAGAGAGAGAGAGAGAGAGAGAGAGAGAGAGAGAGAGAGAGAGAGAGAGAGAGAATTCAGTCCTATAGTTCAGCAGCAGCAGCTGGGACTGGAACAGGACAAGCTGGCAAGCTTGTGGAAAAACCCCATTTCATAAATGGGTTATGAGTTATCAGTTCAGCCTCTTCAAAGCCCTTGCGGTCCATACAAGAGGAGAGGACTGGCTATATAATGTTTCACTTGAAATAAGGGAAACAAAAAGGAACTTTGTGGTGACCTGAATGAAAGAGGTTATCATCTGGAAAATCCTGATGGGGCAAGTTTCTTTGGCAAGACACTGAAGTGGCTGATCGGAAAGAATCAGTTTGTGTCCAACAATCAACAAATCTTTCTCTGAAAAAAAAACAAGAACCTTCCTGAGCGGTAACCATTTACCTTTCAAGCACCAAAGTCTGGTGAAGATTCAAAAATGTTAAATTCTGTGCATTGTATAAGAATTGCCTGATACCAGTGAACTTGGAGGAGTGAGGTGAGATTGGACTGTGAATCAAAGAACTTTTCTGAATTTACACACACATTACATACACGTGCGCTTAGAATTAAGTTAGGTTAATAGTATCAAGTTAAAGTTTGATCCCGTTTTCATGTTTAAAGATAATTAAAAGCAACTTTTGTTTAATTAACCATTTGCCTTAGTAAATTTCTATTGCTGCTGGGTTTTGGGCTCCTCTGGGCCCATAACATTGCAATATAGCAGGCCGAATTAATAGCCCTCTGTAGTTTTTTTCTTGTCCTGAGCAATAGCATCTCCATATCAGCCAGAATACTCTTCCTGTAGATGTTTTTGAGAGTCTTCGGTAACATACCGAATCTCCTCAAACACCTCACTAAGTACAGCCGATGGTGTGCCTTCGTGATTGCATCATCCTGGAGGCTCCACGAGAGATCTACATGGGCAAACCAAAATGTATACAAATAACCTTGAACAAAACCTGCACTTCAATCACGTGAATTGCCTGATTACAACTTTAAAACTGTGGACCAAATAAAAGAAACAAAAAGTATCTCTATCCCAAGCATTATAGAGGGGTCTACAGGTTGGATTTCTCAGCAAGGCAGTTTTACAGCAGGCCAAAATGCTGGAGGAACTCAGCTGGCCTTCTCAGCATCTATAGGAGGCAAAGACACGTTGGCGACATTTCAAACCTGAGCCCTTCTTCAAGGAATAAGCCTGGATCAGGAAATCTCAGAAAGTGCCGGCTGGGGGAGGAACCCAGACCAACAAAAGGTGCTTCATTGGATATGATAAGGGACAAGGTCAGAATTTATCATGTTAATGCAAAAGGAGACAGATGGAAAGATAGGGAAAGGCGACAGGGGGAAGAAGGGGTGGAGGGTTTAATGAAAGCCAGAGAAGTCTATATTAAAGTTGCCTGGTTGGAGGGTTGCCTAGTCAGATAATGAGGTGCTGTTCCTCCAGTTTGCCAGTGATCTCATTCTGGCAGTGCATGTGACCATGGACAGACAATGTCAGCAGGAGGATGGGATGGAGAATTGAAATGGGTGGCCACTGGAAGCCGGCAGACTTTGGTGTCTCACTCAGGTTTTACAGCAGGACTTGCTTTCCCATAGCCATATCTCTTTCCTTGCTCTGAAAGAAAACTGACTCGAACACCTTAAGAAAGAAACAAAAAAAACATCCTCTCATTTCTCCACGCTCCGAGCCCACCCCACGCCGCCACGCCACATCCTGTTGCAATACCCCAGAGTAGCTGCACTAGGCTGAAGAAGCCTAGATAGTTGGGGCAAACAAATTTCTGGGCTGGCTTTATTTTTTTTTCTCTCCATTTCTCTCTTCTGATGTGATCGCATTGGCAGAAAGAGAAAATGATGAGAACAACTCACAGACAAAAGAGCATCTGATGGCAGAGTAACTGAGAAAATGATTTTCATCAGAAACGGAAAATGTTAGAATATGAGCATTTCAGAACAGGGTGGGCAAGGTGGAGTGATAGGTAGTGACTGAATAATGCAAATTGAGGAGGTACTGTCGGGTGGCAACCACAAACAGATTGCAATGGCTTTCATCTGAAGATCGGAGGCTGAAACAGCGAGTTTATGTTTCTCAGAAATTGGGCCTATTGTAGTCATAGAGTTACAGGAGAACGGAAACAGGCCCTTCAGCACAACCTGTGCAGGCTGCTGACCAAGTTAGGGGCTGATGCAACGCTGTTACAGTGCCAGCAAAAGGGGTTCAAATCTGTGCGCTGTAAGGAGTTTGTACATTTTCCCTGTGTCAATGGGTTTCCTCTGGGTGCTCTGGTTTCCTCCCACCCTTCAAAACATACCAGGGTTGTAGGTTAATTGGCATGGGCTGGATTAAATTAAACTTGTCCCATTTACCTGCTCCTACTTGTATCCTTCGAAACTTTTGCTATCCATGTTGTTGTATTTAAATTTAAATTTAGACACGCAGCATGGTAACCGGCTATTTCGACCCAGGAGTCCACGCTGCCCAATTTACACCCAATTAACCTACACCCCCAGGTCATTTCGAACGGTGGAAGAAAACTGGAGTCCCTCCCTTAACCATTGTGAAGGCTTTGATAATGATGAGTTTATTGTCAGACACATTGTATAATGTACATATGCACTGAAATTGTGTGATTTTTTTCCCCAGAAGATCAATACAGTGGAGGTAACCCATGGTGGCCAATAAAGGAAAACGAGGAGTGCCAACGTGTTCCCTTTTTTGACCTTGTGAAATTAATGAAGTTCACCTGACTCTGTTCTTGTATTCTGGTGAAGACAGATATACCATGGAGAGCATTCTGGCTGGTTGCATCACTGCCTGGTATGGAGGCGCCAACTCTCAGGACAAGAATAAACTCCAGAGGGTTGTTAACTCGGCCAGCAACATCACGGGCACCAGACTTCACTCCATGGAGGACATCTACACGAGGCAGTGTCTTAAACAAGCAGCCTCTATCCTCAAGGACCCCCACCACCCACGCTATGCCCTCTTCACTCTGCTACCGTTGGGGAAAAGATACAGGAGCCTAAAGACGTGCACTCAGCAGCATAAGGACAGCTTAATCCCCGCTGCCATCAGATTCCTGAATGATCAGTGAACCAAAGAAACTGTCTTACTTTTCTGTGATTATTTTATAGTGATGTCATAAGATGGTTATAATATGTACATTTGCTCAACGATGCTGCCACAAAAACACCGAATTTAATGACTTGTTCATGATAATAAATCCCGATTCTAATTTGCTTTCACAGACACCATGTAACTTGTTCCTCCTGACCTTAGTTTTCTCAAGTAGGATTTGGAGATGAGTCTCAGGGAAAATAGAGGCTTTAAAAGATTGATATTTCTGCATAATACAAAAAAATTCAAATAAGTGAGATCATTACAACCCTTTAGCTGCTAGGAATTGTCGAACATACCAAGGCAGTATTTAAAGAGCTTTGTTCAGTCAGTAGTCCCACATTTGGATGACATGCAAAAGTGCCTCTTGATTTGAGTGTGAAACATTCCAGGACAACATTGCAGTCGCATTCCCTACCTCTCAGTGCACAAATTAATCCTGTTAAGTCGATTTAGAAGTCTTGTGATGCAGGTAGAATACACAAGCGCGGCAGAGAAACCCAGCGGGACACGGACAAGTAATGGGTAACCAACACTTCGGTGAAGAGTCTGCGGATGCTGTGATTAAAGTCCAAACACAGAAATGCTGGAGAGACTCAGCTGGTCTCGTAGTGTCCATGAATGTAAAGATATATTACTGAATTCTATTTTTTTTTTGAGGGCCTGAGCACCTTCCCAAGGCCAGGCCCTTTACTTCCAATGGATGCTACGTTACCTGCTGAATTTCTCCAGCACATGCAGGCTTTCTTGTTTAATCTCATATGATGCAGGTACGTCCCTGTCTTTTTAGAGCAACAAAACATAGGGAAAATATTCGGTCATCAGAATAGTACCATTTCCTATTTTTTTCCCAACGTTCACACATCCTTTATTTTGCACCAAATGCAGAATTGAGCCTAACCCAAAAACTAAAATCACTCTGTATTTCCTCTTTTGAAATGAACAAATATTGGTGTGGCATCAGAAGCCAGATGGATGGGCCAGCCACGCTTTAAGTAAGGAAAGCATCCCAAGGTGAAAAAGTAAAGTGGCAGTGGGCTGTGTTTGGAAGGGCCAAACAGAGGGAGTTCTGCAGTTCAGAGCTTCCAGGTAAAGACATTAGAGCAATGGATGGGTCCCAATGGATAAAACTGGACTTAATTTTGTGATGAATTGTAGAACTATAGAACAGCATGGCGGTTAATGCAACACTGTTACAGTGCCAGTGGCCTGAGTTCGAATCCGGCGCCATCTGTGTCTCCCTGTGTCTGCATGCGTTTCCTCCCACCCTTTGTAGTGATACAACCGGCCGCACTCCTACCGGCCTCCTGCAGGGGGTGACCACTGTACCTGCAGGTAGGCAACCTGGGAGGCTGGCCCCACTTTCCCGCTGTCAATCACCGACCCATACAAAGACTCGAGCCAGCCCCATTTTGGGAGTTAGTCAGGCACGTGGAGCCAGGAAGGTACAGAGGCCTTAAGCTGATTAAAGCCTGTTGTCCAGTCTGCAAACTTTGTGTCCAAATTCTTCGCCCAGCAGTGCTCACAACCTTAAATCGTCTACCGCAAGGACTTCGTGATTGTGGATGCCTGCTTCTTCCATTCATCGTGGCATTAAGGCTTCCAATGTAAATAGTTAGATTTTCATGAGATAATAAAATTCCCATCTGAGTCACGCAGGCAGCTCGGCCACCTCCCTGGAGATGGAAGCGAATGTAGAGGAGATAACGTGCTACATTGAGGTTACAATTTAATTGTTTGGCCACTAAATTTTAACAAATGGGAACGCACCACAAAAAAAATAATCAATTGAAACGTGTAGGGGAAGGGGAGGAAGAGAGAGGAGAGGGTGAGAGGAGGAGAGTGGAAGGTTGGGGGCGGGGAAGAGAGAGGAAGGAGAGCGAGTTGGAAAAGGGGGTGAGAGTAAGAATGAGAGTGAGAGAGGGGAAGGAGAGTTAGAGGGGAAGGAGAGAGAGCCAGAGAGGGGGAAGGAGGGAGGGAGAGGCAAGAGTGGAAGGAGAGAGAGGAGATTGAGGGGGGGGGAGAGGGAGAAAATGGAGAGAGCTAGAAAGTAGGTGAGAAGAGAAGAGAATGAGAGAGAGAGAGAAAATTATTGACCTGTATTCCACTGTAAAATGTTCTGGGAGGATTCACACTCCCTCATGATGCTGCAAACCTGTCCCAAAGATCAAGGTCATAATGAACTCCATGAACTGATGCTCGAGACCCTGACCACATCAAGAGAATCATCATGAGAATTCAGGACCACTGTTTCCCTTCTTGTCCCATACAGATCGTTCAGTTTGTTGTCACATGTGCAGAAAAGCTTTGCCTCGAGCATTATCCACAGAGCCCCCCAAAAAAGTCCCCGTCTCCAGCACCATTTTGAACTTAAAACTTCACAGAAAACAGCATGGTAAAGAAAAAACAGGTGGAAAAGAGTAATAACAACAATGTTCAGAGTAGGTGTCAAGCATTTTTTTAAAAAAACATATAACCAAATTATAATCAGATACCCAGTAAAAGCAACATACCTGTCCTTGGTAACCCCTGCACCCGACAGGCGTCCTGCCCTCCCCGGTCATACTGTTCTCTGTTCCCATAACCATCTCCTTTCCTTAGGTGGCTTGCACGACTACCGCTGCCCTAAACTTCTTCACCCACTGCTAACATTTCCTCTCTATGCCACGGCAACTTGATGCCTTGACAATGATCAGAACAACTTTAGTCACCAATCAAGGATGGTCCAACTTCCAGGCACAGCACAGTTCTAGCTTAATCCTTCTTTCCTATTGAAATAGAGCCATCTCCTTTATTCAATACCCTGATGGGTGTTTACCGCATATACGCTTGTAATAGTCGATGCCATGTAAAAGTGGATACCATATAAAAGTTGCCCCCATCCCCTCCATTTATTGTTGGTTCAAAGATGTGGTATTTTCCAGATTTTGTGTGTAAAAGTTGATCCCCCCCCCTCTATTTTTGCCTGAGGCTGTCCGCCCACCAGAGCTCCCGATGCGACTTTGTCCGCCTGCCCACTGGGGCTCCTGATCACAGATTCCCGCCTAGGCCTTGGCCTCCCGCACATCTGAGCTCCCACTGCCCCAACTGTGGACTTGCCTAGGCCTTGGCCTCCCGCACATCCGAGCTCCCACTGCCCCAACTGTGGACTTCCCTACACCCTGACAGCCTGCCCATCCACTGGCACTCCAGACGCCTCGTCCTCTCACCCAGACCATGGCCGCCCAAACATCTGAGCTCCACTGTGGACTCTCACCTATTCAAGCAATGGTATCTTCCCTCTTATTTGGTTCCACCCCCTTCCAACTCCATCTCCCCACTGGATTGTTCTACTCCCTCCAGTTACACCTGGTCTCTCTCGATACCATGATTGTGGCCCTCTCTTCTATTAGATTCCACCCCTGGCACCATTTTCCTCCTTGTCACCCACTTCACCCTGAATGACTCTCCTTCCTCCACCAAACCCATTCATTTTTCTTGTTTTTCTCTCTCTCTCTCTCTGGCATCCACCAATCTACTGCCTCTGTTCATCACATTTCACCTCTCCCTCATTCATCAATCTCGCATGGCCACCTGCCCTACCCCTCCCTCCCTGCCCTCTTCACAGTCACTTCTCCACAGCCCCCAGTCTTAGTAAAGGGTTTTGGCTCAAAATGTCGACTATTCTTTTCCTCCCTCAGATGCTGCTTGACAGGTTATAGGGTAATGAAAGGGTCCAGTGAGGTGCAAAAGGTGAGTGGTCGATCTCAATGAATTCTGAAGAAACAATGATAAATACATCACTGTAATATCTGTAGTGATACTAAGACAATTTGTAACTCAATGGAAAAAGCCTTCGAGTTTGGCTGCATGTGAATGAACTTCTTGCATCTGGAGTCCAGGGCACTAATTGTTATTTAATTCAGCAGCTGGTTTAAAAAAAACATTTCTTCCTTTTCCAATTCCAACAAAAACTTCCACCAGAAACTTTTCTCTCTCCTTTCCCCATTGCTGAGTGTTTTCTACCCTTATTTCACCAGTTTTATACTTAAAAAAAAATGTTCATTAATCGTAAAATAGCGGGCGTCAGGAGGAGATAGGGAAGGTGAAACAGTGTCTTTGGAAGACAATATGGCAAAAATAAGATGGGGAGAAATAACAGACATTTGGTCAGTCAACCACATCCTATTTACAGGGACATGTTATTCACTACACTATTGAAACCAGCAGTAAGGGGTGTTTGTTTCCTGCTTGATCTCTTGAATACGGCACTTGTAAACTCATGGGTATCAGAAGAGAAAGAGAGAACGAAAACAGAAATAGAGCAACGGGGCGATAAAGGCTAACATTACACTATCCATGGGGTGGACTGACTTGATAGATACGGTAAGTTGGCTCTGACTGTGCTATGCTCAGCTTGCCTTGATTAAAACTGAATGGCTTGATCTCGCCTGCTGATCCTCACAGAGAGCAAATATGGAACTGGCTGGTTAGCTTGTAATTCAGAGAATGATTTGAAGTGGGAACCACAAAATAAGGATCAGCGCAGAGAGTGTATTGTTAATTGCTCAATTAACATTATGAGTGAGAGAGCGGGCAGGGGGGATAAAAGTAATCAAGGTTTGGAGTGCTGTTGCAAGCACTGAACTGCTGGAAGAACCCGATGGGTTGAGCAATTTCTGCTGGAGACAGAGATGGTCGGCCATTCGGGGCCAATCTCTTTGCCTCTGCGAATGCTGGTCGACCTGCTGAGTTTTCCCCGCAGCTTTTCTTTTGTTCCAGATTGAAGCATCTTATGTGGCCATACGGGCTAACCTTGATGAGTTTATTATCAGATACAAGGGACAATGAATGTTACTGGGTTATCAGCATTAGTCGCAGTTTATTGCTTTTGTGTGGAAGAATTGTTCAAACCAAGCATCGATGACAAACTCTGCTGGTTATTTTCAGTTTCTGTGGCTCAGAATAAAAGTACCTGCATGGTTTTATTATCCATTTCATAATTCTAATGTGAGCCATTGCTGGGAAATTACCCTCTCATTATTGAGGTGAGGGTCTTTTTGACTTTGGACGTGCAGTGAAATGAGTGTCTACGCACCATACCGATTTTCCCTTTAAATCGATGGCAAGGAGCGACTCAGTTACACACTTTCCACAATCATCCACAATTACAACATCATAAACGAGTGATACTGAAACATATGAGGGAGATTTTTCAGTTTCCTAGTTCCAGTTTGAATACTTATTTAAAAGAAAAGGTTTATGATTTGGAAATTGAAATTTTACATTATGTCAGGGTGAGTCAACGACAAATACAAGTTGCAGAAATAACAATATTTCTAGCAATGCGTTAATTGCACACAGGAGTCACAGTTTTTGTGAAGACTTGGACATTTAACCCACTGACACACCAAACCCCTTTAATTTGAGTTTCTTGGGCATCCACATCTTGAATCACTTTCTCTTCAGCTGCCAAGGTGAATGATGTTATTCTCTACCTTTGCCACTTTCTCTTGTACCTCTCTCCTCCTTCAAAATATTTTTTTAGTTCCTCTCCTTTTGGTCTGTCCCAATGTTCCCAGCAAAATGCTCAGGGCTGGGCTGAGTTTTGTTTGATGATGCCTTGGAATGTTTTCTTTGAATGTAATTAGTTTCTGGTTGTGGTATCCATCCCCCATATTTTAGAATCTACAGCAGGCAGCTTCTCTTCATCAACGTGGTCAAATCCTTTCTTCCACTACGCAAACTCATTTATTCATAAAATCCCTGGTGCACGTCGACACAAAGGCTTTAGATTTAAAAAAAATCCCAGAAACCAAGCATCATGGAAGAGCTCTTCCTTCCCCAATTTAGTGAGTCATTAGGTATGCAGAGAAAAGCTGAAAATTGTTAGAAATTAAATCTTACAGCTGTGATTTGGATCCTATTGCCCATTGATGTGTACCTCAAAGAGATTTACAAATTGCATGTCGCTAACAATGAAATGCAGTTGCCCATATAATGAAAGCTTAATTTAGGAACATGGGCGTGTGGCGATTCTGCACGAAACTCATGTAAACCAATCCGACAAAAACCCTCCTCTAGAGCGTCCCCTCTGAAATTGACTCATGCAAATATGATCACACACAGTGCAGAAACTTCCACACCTGGTCAAAACTAGCCAGGATCATCAAATTCTGCCCTCTCCATAATATTCAATAGGCATCAATACCAATTGAACTAAAACCCCCTTCTTAGCTCAGTATTCACCCCCAGTGCAATTTTTGATGATTCCAATAGTACAAGTCTTGAAAGCCAGATCAATTCATCTGCCACAATTTTATTTTAAACAGGCATTAAATGACATCATAATCTTTCCCCCGCTAGTCATACAGATTTGCTTTGAGATCACATGGCTCGTGCAGAGTGCTCCTGCCAAGTTGCTTTGGAGTTATCAGAGAGTTGCTGCGAGGCAGGATGGGACAGAACCTGGCTCCATGATGCGCCATCTGCCCCTCGTGGTGGAGGTTGAGGGAAATGGGTAAGCAGGCAGCTGAGAGATTCCTGACACGTGGGAGTATGAGCACATCCCGAGCAGTCTTCAGCTGGGATCGGATGGCTCAGAATCAAAATATATTGTCATCAAATTCATTATTTTGTGGCAGTATCACAGTGCAATCGTTTCTATAAACCGCCTTACAAAATAGATGAAAGTACTGCAATAAAAAGACAAAGTCTGGCAGTGTCTGGATTCATTGTTCATCAGGGAAGAAGCCACCCGCTGCTCACTTTCAAGCTCCTGTACCTTTATATCTCCCCCCAATCGATGAAAGCAGAGTGAAGAGGGCATGGCCTAGGTGGTGGGGGTCCTTGGGGATAGAGGCTGCTTTCTTAAGACACTGCCTCTTGCAGATGTCCTCGATGGAGTGAGGACTGGTGCCCATGATGTCTCAGGCGAGATAACAACCCTTTGAAGTTTTTGTTTTGGTCCTGAGTGTAGGCACCTCCATGCCAGCTGGTGATGCAACCAGACAGAATTCTCTCCGCGGTGCACCTGTCGAAGTTTGCAAGAGTCTTCGGTGACCTACTGAATCTCCTTACAAGGCTTATCTGCTGGTGAGCTGCCTTTGTGATTGACAAGAAGGCTCCAGGACAGATCCTTCACTTGCCACTGGATCAGTATCACTGCACTCGCTGCTGTGCCAGATTTCTGTTTTACCTCATCCTGCACAGCTTGATGTGTGCCTGCTGGCGACTTGGCTCAGTGCTTCCCTGCCAGAGGTTCTGGGCTCCAGTTCTGAAGAAACATCTGTAAAAGGTTGGAGCTCGATTTCCTGCTGCTTCTGGACATCTCAGGAAGGTTTCTGAGTGGGCCAGATCTGCCCAAATACATTCAGAATGGAGTTAAAATGAGAAGCGACTGAGAGACAGCATCTCCAAATGGCTTGAAGGAATCCTTTACAGTTTGTAGATTTAATCTGGGCTATTCAGAAGCAATGTCCATATTTCTCATGTGGCCCTTATGACATAGGAGGAGGCCATTTGCCCAACGGAGAACATGGTAGCTCTTTACACAATGCCACCAACTCACCAATTTTCCCCGTAATCTATTCTCCACACATTCCCTTCAAAAGTGCACAGTTTCCATCAGTCACCTATACAGTAGATTGGGTCATCGATTGTACCCAAATAATCTACCAGCATATAGAAAGTTCAGGCCCTTCAGTTCACAGTGTTGTGCAGACCTAATAATCTGCTCTTACAACTGCCTAGAAGTTCTCTACTGCATAACCCTCTATTTTTTGCAGTTCCGTCTAACTATGTAACTTAAAAAAATCCTATTGTACCCACCTTCACCACTGCTGCCAGCAGGCACATTCCATGCACCCACCACTTTCTGTGTGAAAACATTACCTCTTACATGACACCACCACCCCCCCACTACCCTGTACTTACTCCCAAGCACCTTAAAACTATGCCCCCTTGTGTTAGCCATTTCAGCCCCAGGACAAAGCCTCTGGCCATGCACATGATCAACGCCCCTCATTATCTTGTACATCTCTGCAGGTTATGGGGGAGTGGGGGCAAAACAGAGCACCGGGATGAATCACGAGCAGAGAAGGGGCAACTCCAGATGATCACTGAAGTTGTGATGTGGTGGTTCTATGAGCTGTGTGCAAGCCTCACCACAACCTTTTACATACAGAGAGCAGCGAAAGCTCAAATTCTAGCTGAGGATCCTGGGATAATGAGAGATCTCAAGATGGAGACTTATTTGGTGAGGATATCAAGGAATATGGAAGCAATATCCAGCACTGATCCAGTTGAAATGTAAAGCTAGCTTATTTATTTCGACATATGGCACAGCATTCGGCCCATGAGCCCATGCCACCCAATGGACCTACAAACCCCCTACAACGTTTTGGAGGGTGGGAGGAAATGGGAGCCCCCGGAGAAAACCCACACAGACATGGGGAGAATGTACAAACTCTTTAAAAACACCACTGGATTCGAACCCCAGTATGAATCGCTGGCGCCATAATAGTGCTGTGCTAACTGCTACATTAACAATTGGAGCTGCTGTGAGTTTTCCTTCTCCTTCCAAAGGAGATTGCGAAACATCCATGGAAGATCAGTTAATATAAATGTGCGCCTGATGCACCTTCATCCAGGTTGCAGCTATAAACTATCACAGTGTCAAAAATAGCAACTGCAAAAATAACTCAGTTGAAAAGTGGATAATCGCTTAAAGCAGAGGGGGAAAGCAGAGGAGAGTGGGCAAAGAACATGCATTGATATCAAGGGTGAGACAACCTCTATGTGGAGATGCACCACTGTGTTTCTCTTTACCAAGCAACCTTAGGAGACCATTAGGGGCGGCTGAGACCATTCAAACTGCAGCAACTCTCTCATCAGCCTGACCCCAGGATCTCCCGCCAGAATGGAGAGCTGAAAAGCCTCCTGGATCCCTGGCCAATAGATTAGCACCAAGCTACTGAGCACCCATTAAAAATAACTCTACCTACACATTTTATTCTCTGCACTTTTCCAGCAGCTCTACCCAGATTCTGAGGCTCACCTCCACACAAAGGGCAAATGCATGAGCCATTTACCCTACCAACCTATACATCTTCAGGATGTGGGAGGAGACCAGAGCATTTGGGGTGGAATCCACGCAGTTAACAGGGAGAACTTGAAAATGCCACATTGATAGCCCCAGAGTTCAGGATTAAATCTGGGTCAATAGAGATGGAAGAGCAGGGCTTGAACCTTAAATCAGAGCCAACTTTGCTTTTTTTTTTGCCAATATATTTATTTCTCCTCCAGACAGCCATAGACTGCTGTGGGTGGCTTTACCTCGATTAAGAATTCGCAGTGATTAGTAGAACGCAATGCAACCCGCACTTGCGGATTTCACTTGCACCTACCCCACTGGGTAGGTCATTCCAAATGTTCAGCATGATGTCTGAGCAAGATTCAACTGAGTGCGTGGAGTGATGCATTACCTGTCCAAGGGGGTGATCTCTCTTAGACCTTCCCCAAGTAACAGAATCAGAATTATTGTCATGAACGTGGAATAAAATTTTGATGCAGCCAATATTGTGCATTACAGGAGCAAAATTTCTATAAATTACAGATCTGTAAATACAAAATTTAAAAATAATTAGTGCAAAAAGAGAAAAATGTGGTGATGGTACAATCAGAAATCTGACGGTGGAAGTGTATTTGCAATGTTGTGTGCACATCTTTCGGCTCCTGTACCTCTTTCCTGATGGTAGCAGTGAGAAAAGGCCACAGCCAGGATGGTGAGGGTCTTTGAGGATCGAGACTAATTATTGCCTCTTAAAGATATCTTTCAATGAGAAAAGACTATTGTCAGAATATTGCTGGCCAAGTTTGCAAGCATCTGTAGCCGCATCTCCACACCAAACAGTGATGCAACCAGTCAGAATGCTCTCCATGGTTCACCTGCAAGAATCTTTGGTGACGTACCAAATCCCCTCAAACTCCTCATGAAGTATAGCCACTTGCGAGCAGTCTTAAAAGAAGCAAAAGAGAATCGAGAATTCTCCAGTTGAGGACTGCCCCATTGGTGCAATTGGCAGCTTCAGTGACCTGGGTTCAATTCTTATTTTGTGTGCTGTCTGTGTGGAGTTTGCACTCTTTCTCTGTGAATCTGTGGGCTTCCCCTGCATGCTCCACTTTCTTCCAACATAATTTGCTATGGTTCCTTGTTGAGGCCAAATTTGGAGTATTGTGAGCAGTTTTGATCACCTAACTACAATATCAATAAGATTGAGAAAGTGCAGGTAAGATTTACTGGGATGTTGTCAAGACTTCAGGGAAAGGTTTAACCGCTTAGGACTTCATTCCCTGGGAGCATAGAAGAGTGAAGGGAGATTTGATAGAGGTATACAAAATTATGAGGGGTATAGATAGAATAAATGTAGGGTTTTTCCATTGAGGTTAGGTGAGGTACAAACCAGAGAACATGGGTTAAGGGTGAAAGGGAAAAAGTTTAGAGGGAACATGAGGGGGAACTTCACACAGAGGGTAGTGGGAACATGGAATGAGCTGCCAGCTGAATGAATGTGGGCTCAATTTTTACATTTAAGAAAAATTTGGACAGATACATAGATGGAAGGAGTATGAGCTGGGTGCAGGTCAGTTGGACTATGCAAAATAATTATTCACCACAGGCTAGAAATGTCAAAGGTCCTGTTTGTGCGCTGTAATGTTCCATGGTTCGATGTAAATTACACCTTGTGTAGGTGGATGGCAGGAAATAAGAGACGCTGTTGAATAGGCTTCAGGGAAAGAGAGGGAAAGGGACTGATGGGAATGGCTTTGAAAGAGAAAGCATAGATAAAAGGCCCTTTCAGCCCATCAATCATCCATTTTTACACCAATCCTAACCTAACCCATTTTATTCTCTCCTCATTTCCCCTCAACCAGAGTATGCCACTCATTTACATCCAAGAGGCAATTTAATATTGGGCCAATTGACCTACCAAGTCTTTGAGACAACGGAAGAGCCTAAGGGAGACCCACAAACATCCAGGAAGAATGTGCAAACTCCACACAGGTGGCACCAGTGATCAAGATTAAACATGGATTGAAGGAGCTGTGAGGTAGCAGCTCTCCTCAGTACACCTCTGTTCAGCACAACATCCCAAAACTGACAGACTTGATGGACTAAAAGAAATAGGAGAACAGGGGATTCCAGGTGGAAAAACACCTGACCCATTCTGCAATCTGCAGCCCATTGGTTTACCCCCAAACACAATTCTTTCTTTTGCTGGTTTACGATTTGAAGTGGGAGACAGTTAACACGGTAGGTGTATAACTGTTCACGAACAGTTCTTTTTAAGCAGCTGACTGTAGAATTACTTGAAACGTAATAATTTCAAGAAGGACTCCATTCGGGTCCTCATGTCTGAGTCCAGAGCGCAGGTGCAGAAACAAATCAAATATTCTTTTGTTGCTCGAGATTAAATGCGTCTTCAGAGTGCCTGAACAAATAGATTCTGACAAAATAAGTTGGCACAGCTGCTGAGGATACCTGCCACCTTTTACTGTGGGGAAGCGGTAGTTTTATTTTCAGGCCCTTCTTCCTTTTTCAGTTTCTGGTCAGTAGTAAATCAGGTGCCCTGAGGTTTTCTAATGTTTCCTTCAGAGGACACTGCAACAGTCAACCAAAGTGCAGAGAGGATAAGGTAGATCAATAGATAGCAGGAAGAACAAACGTGGCCTTGGGAGTTAAAGGAAGGCAGGGGAGAGCAAAGATCCCAAGAGGGTGTTTGCATTACTTGGGATGCTGTAACATCCTTGATAGTCAAAGCTGGGTGGAATAAGGGGAACTGCTGAGTGCCAAAGAACGGAGCCTGGCTCTCTTGATTGGTGTCTAATATGCAAAGATCATAGGATGCCAATAACTAGATTTGGTTAGAAATTATAGGATAATTCTCTCTGCTCAGGGTCAGAAAGGACAAATGCCCACCACTGTGTGGAGTGCGAGCTCATACCTGACAGCCTAACTGATCACCAGTGTTTCACAATTTCACGCTCTCCCATCACCTCTCGCCAACAACAACAACCACATACCTCCTCCCTCTCTTCCCCCCCCCCCTCCACCTTTCATGATTTCACCACTGTTACAGTGGCAGTTGTCATTTTCTCTGAGTAAGGTCTCAATCTGACTGGCAGGGGTAAAACTAGGGCTCTTATAAAAAGTTTATTAAAGTGAAGTAAACACTGAAAATCATAATGTAAACCACTGCAAAATAAAGTGTAACAAAACTACAAGCAAATTGCATGATACACAATGCTACAAAATGCCATACACCGAAACATATTCTAAACCTCTTAGGTTTAACACTTAGTTAGAACTTCAACTTGTGCGCTTCCTCCCGCTTCCGACGCCGAATGTAACTCACCCCAGTTAATCAATCCCATCTGCTCTCAACTTGCTGCCCACCAACACCCATTTCCCCCCCCAAACAGAAATCAGAATCTGAGCAATTAATTGAGACATCCCCTCCCTTTGATGGCAGCAAATATGTCCAAAAAGCTCATATATGCCAATAAATTGCTTGGATTCTTGTTTCTGTATATATCCTGCAAAATATAACAGTCCCACAAGATTTCAAGTTCTTGCTCATTATATACGATCCATTAGCCCTAGTCATCAAATTTCTGAGATAAATTGTTTGGATGGGAAAGTTTATTAGCATCCCAAAATAAAAAACAATCCTTGCTCCAGTGAAAAATTATCTGTTGTTTTCAAAACTCTGTGGAAAAGTGATTTGTGCAGAAGTTAAGTTGTATCCTTTGGTTAGTTAAGCTTGTGTTGCAGATTTTTCAGCTTGCAGTAAGCTTTGAAAGTTTCTTTAGGATGTTCAGTGGTTCCTCATAGCATGCTAGAATAGGAAAATTTGGTCGTTAAAAAAAATTCAGCAGTTCTTTGATGCTCAAAGTGGTGGCTTTCCTCTTCATTGGCTACAGATATCTGGCGTTCAGTTTTCCCTTTTGGTCTACGGAAACTCAGAACGAAGGAAGGGAAAGAGTTGGATTGGCAGGATGCAGAGCAGTTCACTATATTTTGTTACAGAGAAACAGGCTTCAAAAACCACAAATATTTCCTTCAGTTGATAGCTTGTTTTTAAAAAAAAACAGTTGCACACTTGTGTAACACTTGCCTGGGGAAAATGGTGCATAATTTACTTTTGTTTTCAAATATTATAAATATTTGTTTAACATGTTTGTTTCTTCCCTTATAGGAAATTACCATGGATAATTTTGAGTATGACTTCAACTATTTAGGTTATTTTAATGACATATTTAACTTTAACATCAGTATGGATCCCCTCAATAATACCTACCATGACTGTGAACAGTACAACATCAAATCATTTACAAAAGTCTTCCTTCCCATTTTCTTCTCTACCATCTTCATTGTGGGGCTGCTGGGGAACACACTAACCATCGCCGTTTATCAGAGAAACAGACAAACCCTGGCCTTGACTGACATCTTAATTCTCTACTTGTCCATCGCTGATATCCTCCTTGTCGGTACTTTGCCCTTCTGGGCTGTGGAAGCTGTCAAAGGCTGGATTTTTGAATCATTCGCTTGCAAAGTCTTTGGGGCTTTGTTCAACATCAATTTCAATAGTGGCATTTATCTTCTGGCCGGCATTAGCATTCAACGCTACCTTTCTATAGTGCATGCAGTACGGATGCACAACAAACCCAGATCTTTATTGGTGCATGTCAGCTGCTGGGCTGTTTGGTTCTTCTGCCACCTGTTAGCAATCCCTGATTTCATATACCTAAAGAAAATAAAAATGAATGACACTTGGCAGTGCCAATATAATTTTGAAGCCCAAACTGCCAAGAAATGGATGGTGGGCTTGCGTTTTCTCACCCATATAATCAGTTTCCTTATCCCGCTGACAATAATGTTCTACTCCTACTTCATGATCATCTTGACTTTGCGTGAATCCCAAAACATGCAAAGGAAGAAGGAGGTCAGAGCCATCAAAGTCATTGTCATGGTGGTTTCCGCATTCCTCCTCTGCTGGGTCCCTTACCATGTGGTCATCTTAATCGACACCTTGCTGAGGGTGGGCGTCATAGGTAGGAGTTGTGCCATTGAATCAACACTCGACATTGCCATTAGTATCACATCCTGCCTGGGCTATTTCCATTGCTGCCTCAACCCATTCCTGTATGCATATGCTGGAGTCAAGTTCAGGAGAAACTTACTGCAGATCTTTTGTGATATTGGTTGCATTACGCACAAGACTGTGAAGAAATATGCTAAATCTATTACCAAGGATAGCATGTCACAATGTCAGTCAGGAGAGACAACGAACTCTGGATTCTAAAGCAATTAAAGTTACATCCAAACATCCTGAAATATTTTTTGATTCAAAGCGGTGCAGAATTAAGTGACCATTGAAGACTAGAGCAACCAATCCTTCCTTACATTCCAGTGTTGTGCATCTAATAGACTGCTATCAAAGGATACGGGGGTGGGTGGGGGGTGGGGAGCTTTTAGATGAACATAGTCTACTTTTTCTTAATTCACCACTTCAATTGTTCACATGCAAACAAGTCGCAAATCCTCGAACTCTCGCACTCCAATTAAGTGTGATGTCACTCACAATATAAACCCATGGCATGAAAGAGGACTGAAACCAGAATTTTCCTCAAATTATTGTACCATTCAGTCAGAGAATACAAATCAAATTAGAAGGGTAGACCGCCAGCAGCATGCCATAATCGCACAAATTTGAAAATGACAGATGAAAAAAAAAATTTCACAGGAGCAGTGTTAACTTCCACTGAGTAAAGTTGAATAGCAAGTGTGCATATATGAATGCTGCGTCAACAAACCACCTTGATGACGAATGACCATCGAGATAACAGAATTCGGATTCCAGAAGATAAATTACACCCCGTCAAAAAAAATGTAATATTTGCATAATTACAATCAAATTCTGAAACTTGGATGTTCAGGAATAGACATTTTATTGCAGTTCATGAAGAAGAAGAAAAAAAGGACCCTATTTGCATTAGTTTAGACCAAGAGCAGCAAAGGAAACTCAAAAGAGTCAATGCGGTTCCGTTCAGATACGAGAGTGCACTGATCTGTTGAAACTGGGATGCCACCAAACTGTGAAGCAGCCAACTGCAGACAATAGTGCCCCCACATTAAGGCAAGCAGCACTTGGTTTTAATATTGCTTAAGTTTGGAACAATGAAAAGGATCACACAGCCAAATTTTGTGACTGCAATTCTAATGGTGAACTTTTATGTCAAGTTGTATTTTGTTTATACCAAGCAAGGCTAAGCGTCTGTAATGATAATTAAATGACTAAGGCAATAATTGAACTTGGCTACTGTTACGCGATTGCAATTCTGAAACCCAATTTGTATTTTTTTTTGTGAAAGAGTTCGAGAACCACGTTATCTTTGAGAAAAGAAAATAAAGTTTTTTTTCAAGATACAATCTAGATTATGGTCTTTTAAAAAAAAATCTCTGGTAGGCCCAGAGCTAAATGGGTTCAACTTAACACATCACACTCAGGCTTTTGGGCAAGATATTTGTTATTTTTAATTGTGTGGGTTAATTTACAGACTGAATATGATTTTAGAAGGCAACAGGAGAGGGCAGAACAGATTCACTGGGATGTTGCTTGGAAAGGAGGGCTGAGTTTCTCCTCAATGGAATGAAGGAGGCAGAGAAATGACCCCATAGCGTGTTACAAAATTATGAAATATGATTGATAGACTGTCTTTTTTTTGTCAAGAACCAGAGGGCTCAGATTTAAGGTGAGAGGGGAGAATTTAAAAGGAGACCCAAGGGATAGGTTTTTCATATAGAGACTGGTAGTTATGTGAAACAACTTAATAAAACACATTTGTAGTAAAAATACCAAAATGCTGGAGGAACTCAGCCGGTCTTTGGTTGAAGTAATACATGGTCATAGAGCTCGAGAGTAGCAGGGATCACAGATGGGGAGCAGTAATTTGGCCACACAGTCATCGAGCTCGATGGCAGCTGGGAGAACATGGTCGTAGACCTTGAGAGCAGCTGTCTTTTCAACGACCATAAAAAAAGCAAAGATAGGTATTGCCACCTGAGCCCTTCCAGGAAGAAGTAGAATGTGCCAAAAGCAGGAAATCTCAAAGCCTCAGAATTCAGGGGAGGAATCCAGATGACAAAAGGTGTTCATTGGATGTGATAAGGGATGAGGTAAGTTTAATCACATTTGTGTGAAAGGAGATAGGCAAGAGCTGGGGGAAGGAGACAGATCCAGTTAATAAGGTATATAAACCAGTGAGCCACAAAGGGTATCTAATGTAAAAGAGGATTAGTGTGGAAGGGGATCACAATGAACATGGATAAGGTGGGATAAAAGCGGCTATTCCTGTGCTGTGTGATTCTGTATTTTGTACCTTGGGTTTTTTTTAAAACTTGTCCACCAGATTCTGAAACTGGAAAAGCTCGCCAAAAAAAATTCCACAAAGATTGTCTTAAGCTAACGTGAAACTTAGTATTGATGCGATTTCTGATCAACCACATGGAAGGATTGTCAATTGGAATACAACCTTCCTTAGAATTTCGAAAATTAAATGATTTAACTGAAGCTTGGAAGAACTAAAAGGTTCCTGGAGAGAAATTAATGTGGTCCAGGCAGCATGGTCAAAAAAAAAAAATTACATCCCAGGCTTCAGGAGAAAATATTAGGAATCTCTTTTGCAATGAAGCTTGGAATGCCTTCAAAAGATTGCTATGAAGTTGAAGTAGATACATGGAGTTAGATTTCAGATTGGGCAAATTCCCAGTTTATAGGAAAATAAACTCAAGGCTCGAACTATTCTATGTGTCTCAATGTTCTCTGCTGCCATTTTGAGACTGGGCTGTGGCTCGTATGGTTATTCCATCAGACTGAACTTAGACCTTGCAGAAACACCAATTTCCAATTCACCACAAGACCCCCTTTGAGAAAAAGTGCATTAGATGGTCATTGAACAAAACGTTACTGATGTGCTATCAACATTCAGGAGACTATTGTAGAGAAACCAATAGGCTTTAATTCACTTGAGAACATGGCATATCCCTACTGTTCGGTTGTCCTACACTGAGTTGCAGGGGACTGTGGAACAGTCACCTTTGTACAGGAGCCCGTGGGGAGGGGCCAAAGGTACAACCTGCCAATAGGAATGCTTGACCAGATAATGATACATTACAGTGGTTTACCACAATTGGCAAATGACGAAAATCTGTAGACACCGCGGTTGAAATGAAAATATAAAATGCTGAAGAAATTCGGATGGTCAACATATGTCCTTTATGTAGCAAAGGTAAAAAAAATACATAACCTCATCAAGGTATGGAAGAATTTCGGCAAGTGTCTGAAAAAAAGGATGGGGGGATGAGGAGATGATAAGTGGAGAAGGGAGGGAGTGGACAATAGCAAGGAGGGATGGCTGGGTGGGTTGAAGGAGGAAGGGAGGGGGGAGAACTGGAAACGGGGCAGGGGAAAAAAGGCAAGCAGGTTAGCCGAAAGCAGAGAAGTCAATGTTAATGCCTTCTGGCTGGAAGGGTTCAGACGGAAAATAAGATCTTGTTCCACAGGGATGTTTCTGTTGCAGTGAAGGGAGTAGAGGTGCTTAGTGAAGCAAATTCGCAACCCGTCTCTCCGATGTAGAGAAAGGCACATGGGGGCACCAGATGCAGTAAATTAGTCCTGTGGATACACAAGTGAAACGTAGTTTCAGTTGAAAGGCCAATTTGGGCCCTGGACTGTGGTGAGTGAGGAGGTGTGGGCGCAAGCGTGACACCTCCTGCAGCCACAGGGGAAGGTGTCGGTGGAAAAGGACGAGTGCATGATCCCTCCCCACCCATCGGTTACAAATTGGGCGATCATTTCGCTCAGCTCCTCTACTTCACCCACCACAACAGAGACCTCCTAGTAGCCAACCATTTCAATTCTGAGTCACACTCCCACACTCACGTATCTGTCCATGGCCTTGTGCACTATCCCACTCAGATCACCTGCAGATTGGACGATCAACTCTCTGGGCCCTCTCCAGCCAGATGGCATTAACATGGATATTTGCTTTGTGCTAACCTGCTCTGCTATTCCCATTTTTTCCAGTTCTCCCCTTCACTTCACCCAGCCATCCCTCCTTGCTGTTGTCCTCTCCCTCCCTTCTCCACCTTTGTCCCCAAAATCCTTTTTTCCCCCCAGACACTTGCCGACATTCTTCCATACCTTAATGAAGGGCTCAAGCCCGAAACGTCGGTTATGTATTTTTACCTTTGCTATATAAAGGACATTGTTTGGCCAGCTGAGTTTCTCCAGCATTTTTAATTGAACAAAACATTTCCTTTTCAATATTTATTGATTTATTTACCATTCTGTATCTACCATTCCACGTCAACATCTGGCAAGTTATTTGCTGCTGGGTGAACATAATCATTATAAACGATGCTTTGGCTATAAACCGATCCAATACTAGTTTCTGTTTATGTGATTTCCTCCTCATTCTTCCATTTCTGTACCCCTCTTCCATCAAACAGAAAATCAACTTGAAAATTCAAGCAATCCTATTCTGCTGTTGTCAGAATTTGAATGCTTCTTGTGTTGGAAAAAAAAGCATGATCCCCATGCACTGTTTAACTAAACTTTTTTCTATGTTAAATTTTTTACCTGGTTACACTATACCCTGCACTTATTATTTTTGCACTCTTCTAATAATTTTTTAAAAAACATACAACAAACACAGTAATTCAGCCCATGAGACTATGCCTGCCCAATTAACCTACAGCCCCCAGCAGGTTTCAAACAGTAGGAAGAAACTGGAGTCCCCAGGGAAAGCCCATGCAGACATGGGGAGAATGCAAACTCCTTACAGACTGTGCAGGATTCGAACCCAAATTCATGGCACTGTAACAGCGTTGCGCTCAGCATGATGCTAATCGTGCCACCCTGGATCTAGATTGACTAGCCTGGCTAGCACACAAAACAAAGATTTTCATGATGTCATTGTACACACGACAATAATCTTTCTGTCTCCTTCTTCTGAAGTTGCCAGATTAACCTGACAGCAAACCATATCTGCAGGATATTCTACCATCAAGGTAAACAAGATTGCTAGGTTCGTGAAAGTCAACGAGGAGCCTTGGTTCCATTTCCCCTCTCCCTCCTGTACTACCAGGAGTACTGGCTGCCTCAGCTGTGGGCTGGCCAGTCTTGACGGAGAAGGAACTGGCACGCCAAACCAGAATCTTGACTTCCGATGGGATCTCACTGTTCTTCCAGTTACAGGCATAAGCAGGAAGTGAGAGAGATATTGATTTTTGACTCTCTTTCTAAATGTGATTGTGAACAAAACAAGAAGCTTTGAAAGCCAAAACCAGCTTTGAAGTCAAAAATGAAATTGAGCAATGCCGTCCTTCAGAAGGGGAAGAAACAAGCTGGAAAATATGCAAATGAGTGTAAAAATGTCTCGTATCCAAGCTCAAACTGACTTTGGATTATTGGACAAATTAATTCTGTGACCTCCTGACAATGTTCACTGTGAGACAAATGTTATAGCAGTTCCAGATGGCTTAAAAAAAAATTAAAATCAACTCAACACTTCCACTTGGGGAGAGCAGAGATCAAGAACTGGCTCGTATGGACTTGCAATAACAAAGTGCCCAATGGGGTGATCCCAGAGGTCATTCAACTGCATCTCACAAAATGGGAGAGACACTTCTGAAATTAATGGAGTTTCTTTCTCACCTTTCAGATCTTGAAATACATTTCTTGTTCATTTTGCTGCTTTCGATTTTGTTTGTCACTGGGAAGGGCTCAGACTCGATAATTGGCAGGAGTGGGGAAGAACAAAACTGAAAGGAGTTGGAGGGTGGCTCGTCATTGCCACCTATCATCTTCCAGGAGCCATGTTTCCACTTGATGGATGGAATAACAATGGCCGTGGGGGCGGGGAAGGTCCCTCACATGTTGCTCCTGGTACACCAAAAGACAACCAAGCTTCAGAGGAATGCTCGACAGCTCTTGGCTTGTATTCATTGGCATTTAGGAGAACTGGGGGTGGGGAGAATGTCATTGAAACATTTCAAATGTTGAAAGGCGTAGATGTAGGAAGGTTGCTTCCCATGGTGGGAGAGGGCACAACCTCAGGATCAAAGGGCGTCCACTTAGAGGAATTTCTTCAGCTGGAGGGTGGCAAATCTGTGGAATTGGTGGCTGCAGGCAGATGAGGAGGCCACAAAAAAACCTTTGGCATCAAAGGTTACCGGGAGAAGGCCAGGCAGTAGAGCCGAGTGGGGAAAATGAAACAGCTCATGACTAAATAGTGGGGCAGAATTGATGGGCTGAATAGCCTATTTCTGCTTGTATGTATTAAGGCAAAACAAGGTGTATCAAGCATAGGCAGGGAAGAGAGAGCACCACACGAGTTACTCAAAAAGGTGCCAACCATCTTCTGGAGCAGCTAGCTGCTGCTTCCATTTTACTGCTGAGTCTTGGGCACTTGACCAATACTCTCATGGCCAGAATTGCCGCACCGTCAAGAGGACTTGAAGAGTTTGGCAGTGGGAGCTGAAATTCACAAGGAATTAAAAACTGAAAAATAGTGAGGGAGTCTGGAAGATGGAGCAAGCAAATGATTGGGTGGGGGTGGTAAAAAAACAAAACAAAAACCGGTGCACGGGAGCAGATGTGCATGAAAGTGATTGCGAACAATTTTAGACTCTTTTTAAGGCAAGGTTTAGAGGGGAATTGAAGGACACACAGCCACAAGAAGGTACAGTATATGAAATGAGTTGCCAGAAAAGTGATGGAGGCGGGTGCAACTTCCAAAGGGCATTGAGACAAGCCCATGGATTGGAAAGGTTTAGAGGGACGTGATCCAAACACAGGCAAATGAGACAAGCTCAGCTAACCAAAGAAAGGATTTAAGGGAAGATTCGGCAGGTTTGCTGTCTTGAGTCTGTATTTTCCAGAGTTTAACATGATGAAATAGATATAATTGAAGCTTATTAAAGTCTTACAGGGACCAGCAGGCAGGGGAGGGTGGTCTCAGAATACAGAGTGGGTTCTTATAATCTGAGATGGGGGAATGATGTATCATCAGTGATCACAAAAGGCTGATGTTGTGAAACTATCAGGCTTTTATTAACTAAAGACAAGAACTACCATCAACCTCCGACTGACTGAAGCAAAGAGAAAGGGGAACATGCAAGGGGCTATGGGAAGGATCGGTCTCGGGAGGCGTGTCCAGCTGGCAGCCAATCATGGCATAACAGCTATTTACCCCAGGGAGCAAGTTCTGTATTCAATGGTTGGTGAACCTCTGCTCCAAGCCTTAAGTTTATACAAAGCAGATAATGATAGCAGTTATGATGGGGTCAGGCCCGAATTATTGGTTAAGTATCTTTATCTATATCGCCCCCGCCTTGGTAAATTGGATCACATATCCATCCTACCAACCCCAACATACAGACCACCGGCAAAACAAACTAGGTCAGTTCGCAGGGAGATCAGGGCGCGGCAGGGGGGGCATAGCAGCACTGCAAGACTGAGACCACGGACTGGAGCTGCTTCAGGGCGGCAGGCACCTATAATGAAACAAAGAGGAGTACCTGAACTCAGTAAGTGCATTGAGGATGTCACTGAGATTCAATGCTTCACACCCAGGGCTAACCAGAAAGCGTGGTTGGATCCAGAGATCCAGGCAATTCTCAGAGCTTGCGGTGCTGCCTTAGGGCAGGGGATACGTTGGCCCCAAGGTCAGCCAGGGTTGAACTCTCCCGTGCAATCCGGAAGGCAAGGCAGAAGATCCACGGACAGCTGTGTGGCACCAGTAACACAAGGTACACGTGGGAAGTGATCAACTCTATAACGCATCATAAAATCAACCTTGCGAGTTAAAGACAATGAAGCCTCCCTTCTGGACATACTGAACATCTACTATGCACAGTTTGATGAGAAGAAGAGGAAAAAGCGGAGGAAAGCTCTGCACGACCGCGGCCGAAGTGAGTAGAACCCTATCTGCGGTAAACCCACACAAGGCAGCGGGATAGCTGTCTGAAAAGGGAGGGCAAAATCCCTGAGGACCCCCTCCACCCTGCATCTTGCACTTGCTCCTCTCAGGAAAGGGACGCCAAAGTAACAGCTTCCTCCCACAAACAGAGAGAATGGTGAACGACCAAAGGAACTGCTCACACGGACCATCCGAGACTCTCATATACAAATAAATAAATGTTGTTTCGTGAATATGTCCTGCCAAGGTATCGTTTGTCTGCACGAGAGTTATGTCTGGTTGTGTGTCTGTGTGTTTTGCACTGAGGACCGGAGAATGTGGTTTCAGTGTGCAATCAGATGATGATAAAGTTGACTATTTTTTTTCTGCACGACTTGCTGAGTTTCTCCTGCAATTTTGTGTAAACTGGATATCAATAGATTTCTGGATATTGAGCAAATCTAGGAATATGGAGATAAATGCAGGAAAATACACAGAGAGAAATCAGACCTGAGCTTATCGAATGACAGAATGATCTGCACATGCACCTATATCTTATGTTCCCATGCAACCAAGTGCAAGGAGAATAGGAAACAAGGCAGGTATTTTGGGGGGCGCCCCTGATGTACCCATGGCACCAAAAAATCTGCAGTGTGGTCTCCAGGTTACAGTATTGATAGGCAAAATGGAGCAGGACAATCACAGCTTGTGATGTTATAAGTAGAAATATCATCAAACGAGGTCAAAATGGAAAAAAAAACATGTAGAAGCTGG